>NW_026974905.1:300000-557702 GCF_030014295.1 Loxodonta africana | reverse complement strand
CATAGAGAGATAGTATTATACAGCCGAATTGACCAAATTCAAGGTGAATCGAGATGAATCATGTCGAGTCGTTTGAAATGTGTCGAATCGAATCAAATAGATTAGTGTGGGGAAGGTAAGGCTACGGTAGGGTAGAGAAGAATAGACTAGAATAGAACAGAACAGAAAGAATCGAGTAGACTAGAGTCAAATAGAGTCGAATACTGCCAAAAAGAGCCGAATAGAGTGGAAAAGAGCCGAATAGAACCGAATCGAGTTTAATGGAGCAGAAAGGGGATGAATCGAGCTGATATGACCCGAATCAGGTCGAATCCCATTCAAGAGTGTCGAATAGCATAGAACAGATTACAGTAGGCTAAGTTAGGGTAGGGTAGGGTAGAATAGAGTGCAGTAGAACAGAACAGAAGAGAACTGAACTGAAAGAATAGGGTCGAGACTAGCAGAGTATAGAAGAGTAGAGTAGAGTCGAACATTGCCGAATAGAGCCAAATAGAGCCCAAAAGAGCTAAATGGATAGAAAAAAAGACAAATCACGCCGAATCCTGTGGAATCGTGCCGTATCGCGTCGAATCCCGTCGAATTGCATTGAATCTGATCAATTCCAATCCAATCAAATAGAATAGACTACAGTAGGGTAGAGTACAATACAATACAGTAGAGAATAGTTTAGGATGGAGTAGAATGGTGTAGCATGGAGTCGAGTGGAGTCGAAAAGAGATAATAGAGTTGAGTAGAGTCTAATAGAGCCGAATAGAGCTGAATAGAGCCTATTCGAGCTGACTGGAGCCGAATGGAGCCGATTAGAGCTGAATCGAACCGATTTGAGCCGATTGGGGATGAATGGAGTGGAAAGGAGCCGATTTGAGCCGAATCGCATCGAGATGCGTGGAACCGAATCCAGTAGAATAGATTAGATTAGGGTAGGATGGAATAGAGTAGACTTGAACACAGTAGAAGAGAATGGAAAGGATACAATAGAATAGAGTAGAAAAGGGTAGAGCAGAGCAGAATAGTGTAGAGTAGAATAGAGTAGAGTAGAACAGAGTCGAATCAAGCTGAATGGAGACAAAACGAGACAAATCGCGTCGAATGGCGTCGAATCCCATCGAATCAATTACAGTAGGGTATAGTAGAAGAGCGTAGAATGGAGTAGAATGGTGTGCAATGGAATCGAGTAGAGTAGAAAAGAGCTGAAGAGAGCCGAAGAGGGCCAAAGAGGGCCAAATCGAGCTGAATTGAGCGAAATCGAGCCGAATCCAGTGAATCGAGCCTAATGGAGCCAAATCGAGCCTAATCGAGCTGAATCGACACTATTCGAGACAAATGGAGCCGAATGGACATGAATCACACCGATTCGGCCCCTAGTCGCGTCAAAATTTCTCGAATTCAATTGAATAGACTAGAGTAGGGGAGGTTCGGGTAGGCTAGAGTAGGGTAGAATAGAGTAGAATAGAATAAAACAGAACAGAACACAACAAAATAGAACAGAACAACACAGAACGAATACAGAAAAGAGTAGGCTAGAGTAGAATAGAGGGGAATAGAGTAGAGTAGAATAGATTTGAACAGAGCCGAATCACGTCGAAATGGGTTGAATCAAATCCAATCAAGTGGATTACAATACCTTAGAGTTGGGTAGCACAGGGTAGGGTAGAATAGAGTAGAATCGTACAGAACAGAGTAGAAACAATACAATAGAGTAGAGAAGAGTAGAATAGAGCTGAATAGAGCCAAATGCAGACAAAATGAGAGGAATCGTGTAGAAGCAAGTAGAGTAAATTAGAGTGGTGTTGGGTAGGGTAGAGCAGAATAGAGTAGAACAGTGTGGAATGAATAGAATGGAGTAGAATGGAGTCAAGTAGAAACGAATAGAGTAGAAAAGAGTCGAATAGAGCAGAATAGGGCCGAAGAAGGCCAAATCGAGCAGATTCGAAGCGATTCAAGCCAAAACAAGCTGAATGGAGCCTAACTGAGCCGAATAGAGCCGAATCGAGCCGATTCAAGCTTCATCGCCTCGAATCGCGTTCAACGCGTCAAATCCAATCGAGACGTATAGATTAGAGAAGGGGAGGGGAGGGTAGAATAGAACAGAGTAGAGTGGAATAGAAGAGATTAGAACAGAATAGAAGGAATAGAATCGAGTAGAATCGAGTGGAAAAGAGTAGAGTCGAATACAGTCGAATAGAGCCGAATAAGCTGAATAGAGACGAATGGAGCTGAATACAGCCGAAAAGAGCTGTATACTGCCGAATCACACCTAATCGAGCGGAATCAAGCAGAATCGCACTGACTGTCACCGAACAGCGTCGAATCGAATCAGGTCGAATCGAGTCGAGTCACATCGTTTTGAATCAAACAAGGTCAAATCGCTTCATATCGTGTCGAATCCCATCGAATCACGTCGAATAACTTCGAATTGCGTCAAACCTCAGAGAATCCTACTGAATCACGTCGAGTCGCATGGAATCTCATCAAATCCCTTCAGATCTTGCCGAATCCAGTCAAGTCCTATCAAATCGCTTTGCACGGAACCGAATTGAATCCAATAGATTAAAGTAGGGTAGGTTCGGGTGGGGTGCCGTTGGGTCGGGTAGAGTAGAATAGAATAGAGTACAACAGAATAGGAGAGAATAGAACAGAACAGAAAGAATACAACAGAATAGAATAGAGTCAAAGACAGAGAACATAGCTGAATTGAGCCGAGTGGAGACAAAACGAGACGAATCACGTCCGGTTGCTTCGAATCGCGTCAAATCAAATCGAATCGAATAGAAGAGATTAGGGTAGGGAAGGGTAGAATAGAAGAGAGGAAAATAGTGAGGAATGGAGTTGAACGGAGTCCAATAGAGACGGATAGATATGAATAGAGTACAAAAGAGTCTAATAGAGCAGAATAGGGCCGAATAGGCCCAAATAAGGCCTAATTGAGCAGAATCCAGCAGAATCGATGGAATTCAAGCCTAATCGAGCCGAATGGAGTGAAATGGAGCCAAGTCGAGCCGAATAGAGTCGATTCGAACTGAATCGAGCTAATTCAAGATTAATCACGTCAAATCGCGTGGAAATACGTCACATCGAATCTACTGAAATAGATTAGGGAAGGGGAGGGGAGGGGCGGGTGGGTAGAACAGAACAGAATAGTACAGAATAGAATATAGTACAGTAGGGTAGAGTAGAGAGAGTAAAGCAGACAAGAGTAGAGCAGAGTAGAATTGAGTCAAATAGAGTCAAAGAGTGCAGGATATAGCTGAATAGAGCCAATTCTGGCCGAATCGAGTCAAATGGAAACAAAACGCGATGAATCACACCGAATTGCTTCGAATCGCATCCAATCGAATAGATTAGAGTATCGTAGGGTAGAGTAGGATAGCGTAGAATGGAGAAGAGTGGAGTCAAATGGAGTCGAACAGAGACAAATAGAGTAGAAAAGAGTCGAATCGAGCCAAATAGGGCCGAATAAGGCTGAACCGAGTGGAAACGAGCTGAATTGAAGCGATTCGAGCCAAATCGAGCTGAATCGAGCTGATGTTGTGGAATCGAGCCGACTGAAGCGTGATGGTGTCCGGTCGCATCGAAATGCTTTGAATCGAATCAAATGGAATCGATTAGAATAGGTTAGGGTAGGGTAGTTTATGATAGGAAGACTAGGGTAGATGCAAGTAGACTACATTAGAGTAGACAAGAGAAGGCTAGAGTAGAAGCCTAGACTAGTAAGCTGGACTAGTCAGCTAGACTAGTGGCATAGAGCAGTAGCCTAGACAACTAGTCTTGAATAGTACCCTAAGTCAGTAATCTGAACGAGTACCCTTGCCTGAACTCTTAGCCTAATCTAGTACCCTTGCCTTAACTAGTAGTCCTAACAAGTACCCTTGCCTTAACCAGTAGTCTTCACTAGTACCCTTGCCTTCACTAGTAGTACGTCCTTAACAAGTAGCCTGAACTGGTACCCTTGCCTTAACCAGTACCCTCAACAAGTACCCATGCCTTAACTAGTAGCCTGGCCTTAACTAGTGCCCTTGCATAACTAGTACCCTGGCCTTAACTAGTAGCCTGAACTAGTACACTTGCCTTAAGGAGTACCCTTGCCCGAACTACTCCCCTTAATTAGGACCCTTATTGAGTAACCCTAAGTAGTAGAGTATGGTACGGTGGGGTAGCATAGGGTAGGGAAGCATACGGTGGAACAGAGAAAATAGAAGGAAATAGAATAGAACAGCATAGGTCAGGGTAGGTTAGCTTAGTGCAGGGTATGGTAGAGTAGCATAGGATGGAATCGAGAAAATAGAAAAGGAGACTAGAAAAGAGCAGACTAGATTAGGATAGGCTAGGGTGGGGGAGGGTTTTGTAGAATACAGTAGTGTAGAATGGAATAGAATGGTGTGGAATGGAGTCAAATGGATTCGAACAGAGATGCAGAGAGTAGAAAAGAGTTGAATAGAGCCGAATAACGCTGAATAGGACCACATATGACCAAAATGAGCCGAATCGAGTCGAGTCGATCAGATTCGGGATGAATGGAGCCTAGTGGAGCTGAAATGAGCCAAATAGAGACAATCTGAACCCAGCAAAATCGAGCCAAAACACACTTAATTGCATCCTATTGCATCGGATCTCGTCGAATTCCATCAAATCCCACCAAAACGCATCAAATCTCGCGGAATCTCACCGAATCCCATCGAATTGTCTCAAATCGGGGCGAATGGTGTCAAACTGAATGGAATCGAATTAAATTGAATAGATTGGAGTAGTGTAGGTTAGACTGGGATTCAGTAGGGAAGGGCACAGAAGAATAGAATAGAGTAGAACAGAAGAGAATACCAAGAGTAGAATGGAGTAGAGTTGAGTAGAGTGGAATAGTCAGAGTCGGGTAGTGCAGAATATAGATGAATAGATCCAATTCAAGGCGAATCGATTCGAATGGAGAGGAAAGGAGACAAATCGTGATGAATCGAATGGATTAGAATAGATTAGAGTAGAGTAGGGTAGAACAGAATAGAATAGAGTAGAAAAGAGTAGAATGGTGTGGAAGGGAGTTGAATGGAGCCAAATAGAGACAAATAAAGTAGAAAGGGTTGAGTAGAGCTGAACAGGGCTGAATAAGGTTCACTCGAGCCTATTATGCTGAATTGAGCAGAATCGAGACGAATTGCAACAATTCAAGCCAAATAGAGCTAAATCGAGCCGATTCAAGCCTAATCACATGGAATCGCGTCAAAATGCGTTGAATCGAATAGATTAGAGTAGAGGAGGGTACGGCAGGAGAGGCTAGACTACAACACAACAGCACACAATAGAAAGAAGAGAATAGAATTAAGTAGAGTCGGGTCCAGTAGAATAGAGTCAAATTGAGTTGAAGAGAGCCGAAAAGAGCCAAACAGAGCTGAATACAGCCGAATTGACCAAATTCAAGGTGAATCGAGATGAATCATGTCGAGTCGTTTGAAATGTGTCGAATCGAATCAAATAGATTAGTGTGGGGAAGGTAAGGCTACGGTAGGGTAGAGAAGAATAGACTAGAATAGAACAGAACAGAAAGAATCGAGTAGACTAGAGTCAAATAGAGTCGAATACTGCCAAAAAGAGCCGAATAGAGTGGAAAAGAGCCGAATAGAACCGAATCGAGTTTAATGGAGCAGAAAGGGGATGAATCGAGCTGATATGACCCGAATCAGGTCGAATCCCATTCAAGAGTGTCGAATAGCATAGAACAGATTACAGTAGGCTAAGTTAGGGTAGGGTAGGGTAGAATAGAGTGCAGTAGAACAGAACAGAAGAGAACTGAACTGAAAGAATAGGGTCGAGACTAGCAGAGTATAGAAGAGTAGAGTAGAGTCGAACATTGCCGAATAGAGCCAAATAGAGCCCAAAAGAGCTAAATGGATAGAAAAAAAGACAAATCACGCCGAATCCTGTGGAATCGTGCCGTATCGCGTCGAATCCCGTCGAATTGCATTGAATCTGATCAATTCCAATCCAATCAAATAGAATAGACTACAGTAGGGTAGAGTACAATACAATACAGTAGAGAATAGTTTAGGATGGAGTAGAATGGTGTAGCATGGAGTCGAGTGGAGTCGAAAAGAGATAATAGAGTTGAGTAGAGTCTAATAGAGCCGAATAGAGCTGAATAGAGCCTATTCGAGCTGACTGGAGCCGAATGGAGCCGATTAGAGCTGAATCGAACCGATTTGAGCCGATTGGGGATGAATGGAGTGGAAAGGAGCCGATTTGAGCCGAATCGCATCGAGATGCGTGGAACCGAATCCAGTAGAATAGATTAGATTAGGGTAGGATGGAATAGAGTAGACTTGAACACAGTAGAAGAGAATGGAAAGGATACAATAGAATAGAGTAGAAAAGGGTAGAGCAGAGCAGAATAGTGTAGAGTAGAATAGAGTAGAGTAGAACAGAGTCGAATCAAGCTGAATGGAGACAAAACGAGACAAATCGCGTCGAATGGCGTCGAATCCCATCGAATCAATTACAGTAGGGTATAGTAGAAGAGCGTAGAATGGAGTAGAATGGTGTGCAATGGAATCGAGTAGAGTAGAAAAGAGCTGAAGAGAGCCGAAGAGGGCCAAAGAGGGCCAAATCGAGCTGAATTGAGCGAAATCGAGCCGAATCCAGTGAATCGAGCCTAATGGAGCCAAATCGAGCCTAATCGAGCTGAATCGACACTATTCGAGACAAATGGAGCCGAATGGACATGAATCACACCGATTCGGCCCCTAGTCGCGTCAAAATTTCTCGAATTCAATTGAATAGACTAGAGTAGGGGAGGTTCGGGTAGGCTAGAGTAGGGTAGAATAGAGTAGAATAGAATAAAACAGAACAGAACACAACAAAATAGAACAGAACAACACAGAACGAATACAGAAAAGAGTAGGCTAGAGTAGAATAGAGGGGAATAGAGTAGAGTAGAATAGATTTGAACAGAGCCGAATCACGTCGAAATGGGTTGAATCAAATCCAATCAAGTGGATTACAATACCTTAGAGTTGGGTAGCACAGGGTAGGGTAGAATAGAGTAGAATCGTACAGAACAGAGTAGAAACAATACAATAGAGTAGAGAAGAGTAGAATAGAGCTGAATAGAGCCAAATGCAGACAAAATGAGAGGAATCGTGTAGAAGCAAGTAGAGTAAATTAGAGTGGTGTTGGGTAGGGTAGAGCAGAATAGAGTAGAACAGTGTGGAATGAATAGAATGGAGTAGAATGGAGTCAAGTAGAAACGAATAGAGTAGAAAAGAGTCGAATAGAGCAGAATAGGGCCGAAGAAGGCCAAATCGAGCAGATTCGAAGCGATTCAAGCCAAAACAAGCTGAATGGAGCCTAACTGAGCCGAATAGAGCCGAATCGAGCCGATTCAAGCTTCATCGCCTCGAATCGCGTTCAACGCGTCAAATCCAATCGAGACGTATAGATTAGAGAAGGGGAGGGGAGGGTAGAATAGAACAGAGTAGAGTGGAATAGAAGAGATTAGAACAGAATAGAAGGAATAGAATCGAGTAGAATCGAGTGGAAAAGAGTAGAGTCGAATACAGTCGAATAGAGCCGAATAAGCTGAATAGAGACGAATGGAGCTGAATACAGCCGAAAAGAGCTGTATACTGCCGAATCACACCTAATCGAGCGGAATCAAGCAGAATCGCACTGACTGTCACCGAACAGCGTCGAATCGAATCAGGTCGAATCGAGTCGAGTCACATCGTTTTGAATCAAACAAGGTCAAATCGCTTCATATCGTGTCGAATCCCATCGAATCACGTCGAATAACTTCGAATTGCGTCAAACCTCAGAGAATCCTACTGAATCACGTCGAGTCGCATGGAATCTCATCAAATCCCTTCAGATCTTGCCGAATCCAGTCAAGTCCTATCAAATCGCTTTGCACGGAACCGAATTGAATCCAATAGATTAAAGTAGGGTAGGTTCGGGTGGGGTGCCGTTGGGTCGGGTAGAGTAGAATAGAATAGAGTACAACAGAATAGGAGAGAATAGAACAGAACAGAAAGAATACAACAGAATAGAATAGAGTCAAAGACAGAGAACATAGCCGAATTGAGCTGAGTGGAGACAAAACGAGACGAATCACGTCCGGTTGCTTCGAATCGCGTCAAATCAAATCGAATCGAATAGAAGAGATTAGGGTAGGGAAGGGTAGAATAGAAGAGAGGAAAATAGTGAGGAATGGAGTTGAACGGAGTCCAATAGAGACGGATAGATATGAATAGAGTACAAAAGAGTCTAATAGAGCAGAATAGGGCCGAATAGGCCCAAATAAGGCCTAATTGAGCAGAATCCAGCAGAATCGATGGAATTCAAGCCTAATCGAGCAGAATGGAGTGAAATGGAGCCAAGTCGAGCCGAATAGAGTCGATTCGAACTGAATCGAGCTAATTCAAGATTAATCACGTCAAATCGCGTGGAAATACGTCACATCGAATCTACTGAAATAGATTAGGGAAGGGGAGGGGAGGGGCGGGTGGGTAGAACAGAACAGAATAGTACAGAATAGAATATAGTACAGTAGGGTAGAGTAGAGAGAGTAAAGCAGACAAGAGTAGAGCAGAGTAGAATTGAGTCAAATAGAGTCAAAGAGTGCAGGATATAGCTGAATAGAGCCAATTCTGGCCGAATCGAGTCAAATGGAAACAAAACGCGATGAATCACACCGAATTGCTTCGAATCGCATCCAATCGAATAGATTAGAGTATCGTAGGGTAGAGTAGGATAGCGTAGAATGGAGAAGAGTGGAGTCAAATGGAGTCGAACAGAGACAAATAGAGTAGAAAAGAGTCGAATCGAGCCAAATAGGGCCGAATAAGGCTGAACCGAGTGGAAACGAGCTGAATTGAAGCGATTCGAGCCAAATCGAGCTGAATCGAGCTGATGTTGCAGAATCGAGCCGACTCAAGCGTGATGGTGTCTGGTCGCATCGAAATGCTTTGAATCGAATCAAATGGAATTGATTAGAATAGGTTAGGGTAGGGTAGTTTATGATAGGAAGACTAGGGTAGATGCAAGTAGACTACATTAGAGTAGACAAGAGAAGGCTAGAGTAGAAGCCTAGACTAGTAAGCTGGACTAGTCAGCTAGACTAGTGGCATAGAGCAGTAGCCTAGACAACTAGTCTTGAATAGTACCCTAAGTCAGTAATCTGAACGAGTACCCTTGCCTGAACTCTTAGCCTAATCTAGTACCCTTGCCTTAACTAGTAGTCCTAACAAGTACCCTTGCCTTAACCAGTAGTCTTCACTAGTACCCTTGCCTTCACTAGTAGTACATCCTTAACAAGTAGCCTGAACTGGTACCCTTGCCTTAACCAGTACCCTCAACAAGTACCCATGCCTTAACTAGTAGCCTGGCCTTAACTAGTGCCCTTGCATAACTAGTACCCTGGCCTTAACTAGTAGCCTGAACTAGTACACTTGCCTTAAGGAGTACCCTTGCCCGAACTACTCCCCTTAATTAGGACCCTTATTGAGTAACCCTAAGTAGTAGAGTATGGTACGGTGGGGTAGCATAGGGTAGGGAAGCATACGGTGGAACAGAGAAAATAGAAGGAAATAGAATAGAACAGCATAGGTCAGGGTAGGTTAGCTTAGTGCAGGGTATGGTAGAGTAGCATAGGATGGAATCGAGAAAATAGAAAAGGAGACTAGAAAAGAGCAGACTAGATTAGGATAGGCTAGGGTGGGGGAGGGTTTTGTAGAATACAGTAGTGTAGAATGGAATAGAATGGTGTGGAATGGAGTCAAATGGATTCAAACAGAGATGAATAGAGTAGAAAAGAGTTGAATAGAGCCGAATAACGCTGAATAGGACCACATATGACCAAAATGAGCCGAATCGAGTCGAGTCGACCAGATTCGGGATGAATGGAGCCTGGTGGAGCTGAAATGAGCCAAATAGAGACAATCTGAACCCAGCAAAATCAAGCCAAAACACACTTAATTGCATCCTATTGCATCGGATCTCGTCGAATTCCATCAAATCCCACCAAAACGCATCAAATCTCGCGGAATCTCACCGAATCCCATCGAATTGTCTCAAATCGGGTCGAATGGTGTCAAACGGAATGGAATCGAATTAAATTGAATAGATTGGAGTAGTGTAGGTTAGACTGGGATTCAGTAGGGAAGGGCACAGAAGAATAGAATAGAGTAGAACAGAAGAGAATACCAAGAGTAGAATGGAGTAGAGTTGAGTAGAGTGGAATAGTCAGAGTCGGGTAGTGCAGAATATAGATGAATAGATCCAATTCAAGCCGAATCGATTCGAATGGAGAGGAAAGGAGACAAATCGTGATGAATCGAATCGATTAGAATAGATTAGAGTAGGGTAGGGTAGAACAGAATAGAATAGAGTAGAAAAGAGTAGAATGGTGTGGAAGGGAGTTGAATGGAGCCAAATAGAGACAAATAAAGTAGAAAGGGTTGAGTAGAGCTGAACAGGGCTGAATAAGGTTCACTCGAGCCTAATTATGCTGAATTGAGCAGAATCGAGACGAATTGACCCAATTCAAGCCAAATAGAGCTAAATCGAGCCGATTCAAGCCTAATCACATGGAATCGCGTCAAAATGCGTTGAATCGAATAGATTAGAGTAGAGGAGGGTACGGCAGGAGAGGCTAGACTACAACACAACAGAACACAATAGAAAGAAGAGAATAGAATTAAGTAGAGTCGGGTCCAGTAGAATAGAGTCAAATTGAGTTGAAGAGAGCCGAAAAGAGCCAAAGAGAGCTGAATACAGCCGAATTGACCAAATTCAAGGTGAATCGAGATGAATCATGTCGAGTCGTTTGAAACGTGTCGAATCGAATCAAATAGATTAGTGTGGGGAAGGTAAGGTTAGGGTGGGGTACAGAAGAATAGAATAGAGTAGAATAGAACAGAACAGAAAGAATCGAGTAGACTAGAGTCAAATAGAGTCGAATACTGCCAAAAAGAGCCAAATAGAGTGGAAAAGAGCCGAATAGAACCGAATCGAGTTTAATGGAGCAGAAAGGAGATGAATCGAGCCGATATGACCCGAATCAGGTCGAATCCCATTCAAGTGTGTCGAACAGCATAGAACAGATTACAGTAGGCTAAGTTAGGGTACGGTAGGGTAGAATAGAGTGCAGTAGAACAGAAGAGAACTGAACTGAAAGAATAGGGTCGAGACGAGCAGAGTATAGAAGAGTAGAGTAGAGCAGAGTCGAACATTGCCGAATAGAGCCAAATAGAGCCCAAAAGAGCTAAATGGATAGAAACCAAGACGAATCACGCCGAATCCCGTGGAATCGTGCCGTATCGCGTCGAATCCCGTCGAATTGCATTGAATCTGATCAATTCCAATCCAATCAAATAGAATAGACTAGAGTAGGATAGAGTACAATACAATACAGTAGAGAATAGTTTAGGATGGAGTAGAATGGTGTAGCATGGAGTCGAGTGGAGTCGAAAAGAGATAATAGAGTTGAGTAGAGTCTAATAGAGCCGAATAGAGCTGAATAGAGCCTATTCGAGCTGACTGGAGCCGAATGGAGCCGATTAGAGCTGAACCGAACCGATTTGAGCCGATTGGGGATGAATGGAGTGGAAAGGAGCCGATTTGAGCCGAATCGCATCGAGATGCGTGGAATCGAATCCAGTAGAATAGATTAGATTAGGGTAGGATGGAATAGAGTAGACTTGAACACAGTAGAAGAGAATGGAAAGGATACAATAGAATAGAGTAGAAAAGGGTAGAGCAGAGCAGAATAGTGTAGAGTAGAATAGAGTAGAGTAGAACAGAGTCGAATCAAGCTGAATGGAGACGAAACGAGACAAATCGCGTCGAATGGCGTCGAATCCCATCGAATCAATTACAGTAGGGTATAGTAGAAGAGCGTAGAATGGAGTAGAATGGTGTGCAATGGAATCGAGTAGAGTAGAAAAGAGCTGAAGAGAGCCGAAGAGGGCCAAAGAGGGCCAAATCGAGCTGAATTGAGCGAAATCGAGCCGAATCCAGTGAATCGAGCCTAATGGAGCCAAATCGAGCCTAATCGAGCTGAATCGACACTATTCGAGACAAATGGGAGCCGAATGGACATGAATCACACCGATTCGGCCCCTAGTCGCGTCAAAATTTCTCGAATTCAATTGAATAGACTAGAGTAGGGGAGGTTCGGGTAGGCTAGAGTAGGGTAGAATAGAGTAGAATAGAATAAAACAGAACAGAACACAACAAAATAGAACAGAACAACACAGAACGAATACAGAAAAGAGTAGGCTAGAGTAGAATAGAGGGGAATAGAGTAGAGTAGAATAGATTTGAACAGAGCCGAATCACGTCGAAATGGGTTGAATCAAATCCAATCAAGTGGATTACAATACCTTAGAGTTGGGTAGCACAGGGTAGGGTAGAATAGAGTAGAATCGTACAGAACAGAGTAGAAACAATACAATAGAGTAGAGAAGAGTAGAATAGAGCTGAATAGAGCCAAATGCACACAAAATGAGAGGAATCGTGTAGAAGCAAGTAGAGTAAATTAGAGTGGTGTTGGGTAGGGTAGAGCAGAATAGAGTAGAATAGTGTAGAATAGGGTGGAATGAATAGAATGGAGTAGAATGGAGTCAAATAGAAACGAATAGAGTAGAAAAGAGTCGAATAGAGCAGAATAGGGCCGAAGAAGGCCAAATCGAGCAGATTCGAAGCGATTCAAGCCAAAACAAGCTGAATGGAGCCTAACTGAGCCGAATAGAGCCAAATCGAGCCGAATCGAGCCGATTCAAGCTTCATCGCCTCGAATCGCGTTCAACGCGTCAAATCCAATCGAGACGTATAGATTAGAGAAGGGGAGGGGAGGGGAGGGTAGAATAGAACAGAGTAGAGTGGAATAGAAGAGATTAGAACAGAATAGAAGGAATAGAATCAAGTAGAATAGAGTGGAAAAGAGTAGTCGAATACAGTCGAATAGAGCCGAATAAGCTGAATAGAGACGAATGGAGCTGAATACAGCTGAAAAGAGCTGTATACTGCCAAATCACACCTAATCGAGCGGAATCAAGCAGAATCGCACTGTCACCGAACAGCATCGAATCGAATCAGGTCGAATCGAGTCGAGTCACATCGTTTTGAATCAAACAAGGTCAAATCGCTTCATATCGTGTCGAATCCCATCGAATCACGTCGAATAACTTCGAATTGCGTCAAACCTCAGAGAATCCTACTGAATCACATCGAGTCGCATGGAATCTCATCAAATCCCTTCAGATTTGCCAAATCCAGTCAAGTCCTATAAAATCGCGTTGCACGGAATCGAATTGAATCCAATAGATTAAAGTAGGGAAGGTTCGGGTGGGGTGCCGTTGGGTCGGGTAGGGTAGAATAGAATAGAGTACAACAGAATAGGAGAGAATAGAACAGAACAGAAAGAATACAACAGAATAGAATAGAGTCAAAGAGAGAGAACATAGCCGAATTGAGCTGAGTGGAGACAAAACGAGACGAATCACGTCCGGTTGCTTCGAATCGCGTCAAATCAAATCGAATCGATTAGAAGAGATTAGGGTAGGGAAGGGTAGAATAGAAGAGAGGAAAATAGTGAGGAATGGAGTTGAACGGAGTCCAATAGAGACGGATAGATATGAATAGAGTACAAAAGAGTCTAATAGAGCAGAATAGGGCCGAATAGGCCCAAATAAGGCCTAATCGAGCAGAATCCAGCAGAATCGATGGAATTCGAGCCTAATCGAGCCGAATGGAGTGAAATGGAGCCAAGTCGAGCCGAATAGAGCCGATTCGAACTGAATCGAGCTGATTCAAGCCTAATCGCGTCAAATCGCGTGGAAATACGTCACATCGAATCTAATCAAATAGATTAGGGAAGGGGAGGGTAGGGGCGGGTGGGTAGAATAGAACAGAATAGTACAGAATAGAATATAGTACAGTAGGGTAGAGTAGAGAGAGTAAAGCAGACAAGAGTAGAGCAGAGTAGAATTGAGTCAAATAGAGTCAAAGAGTGCAGGATATAGCTGAATAGAGCCAATTCTGGCCGAATCGAGTCAAATGGAAACAAAACGAGATGAATCACACCGAATTGCTTCGAATCGCATCCAATCGAATAGATTAGAGTATCGTAGGGTAGAGTAGGATAGCGTAGAATGGAGAAGAGTGGAGTCAAATGGAGTCGAACAGAGACAAATAGAGTAGAAAAGAGTCGAATCGAGCCAAATAGGGCCGAATAAGGCTGAACCGAGTGGAAACGAGCTGAATTGAAGCGATTCGAGCCAAATCGAGCTGAATCGAGCTGATGTTGCAGAATCGAGCCGACTCAAGCGTGATGGTGTCTGGTCGCATCGAAATGCTTTGAATCGAATCAAATGGAATTGATTAGAATAGGTTAGGGTAGGGTAGTTTATGATAGGAAGACTAGGGTAGATGCAAGTAGACTACATTAGAGTAGACAAGAGAAGGCTAGAGTAGAAGCCTAGACTAGTAAGCTGGACTAGTCAGCTAGACTAGTGGCATAGAGCAGTAGCCTAGACAACTAGTCTTGAATAGTACCCTAAGTCAGTAATCTGAACGAGTACCCTTGCCTGAACTCTTAGCCTAATCTAGTACCCTTGCCTTAACTAGTAGTCCTAACAAGTACCCTTGCCTTAACCAGTAGTCTTCACTAGTACCCTTGCCTTCACTAGTAGTACATCCTTAACAAGTAGCCTGAACTGGTACCCTTGCCTTAACCAGTACCCTCAACAAGTACCCATGCCTTAACTAGTAGCCTGGCCTTAACTAGTGCCCTTGCATAACTAGTACCCTGGCCTTAACTAGTAGCCTGAACTAGTACACTTGCCTTAAGGAGTACCCTTGCCCGAACTACTCCCCTTAATTAGGACCCTTATTGAGTAACCCTAAGTAGTAGAGTATGGTACGGTGGGGTAGCATAGGGTAGGGAAGCATACGGTGGAACAGAGAAAATAGAAGGAAATAGAATAGAACAGCATAGGTCAGGGTAGGTTAGCTTAGTGCAGGGTATGGTAGAGTAGCATAGGATGGAATCGAGAAAATAGAAAAGGAGACTAGAAAAGAGCAGACTAGATTAGGATAGGCTAGGGTGGGGGAGGGTTTTGTAGAATACAGTAGTGTAGAATGGAATAGAATGGTGTGGAATGGAGTCAAATGGATTCAAACAGAGATGAATAGAGTAGAAAAGAGTTGAATAGAGCCGAATAACGCTGAATAGGACCACATATGACCAAAATGAGCCGAATCGAGTCGAGTCGACCAGATTCGGGATGAATGGAGCCTGGTGGAGCTGAAATGAGCCAAATAGAGACAATCTGAACCCAGCAAAATCAAGCCAAAACACACTTAATTGCATCCTATTGCATCGGATCTCGTCGAATTCCATCAAATCCCACCAAAACGCATCAAATCTCGCGGAATCTCACCGAATCCCATCGAATTGTCTCAAATCGGGTCGAATGGTGTCAAACGGAATGGAATCGAATTAAATTGAATAGATTGGAGTAGTGTAGGTTAGACTGGGATTCAGTAGGGAAGGGCACAGAAGAATAGAATAGAGTAGAACAGAAGAGAATACCAAGAGTAGAATGGAGTAGAGTTGAGTAGAGTGGAATAGTCAGAGTCGGGTAGTGCAGAATATAGATGAATAGATCCAATTCAAGCCGAATCGATTCGAATGGAGAGGAAAGGAGACAAATCGTGATGAATCGAATCGATTAGAATAGATTAGAGTAGGGTAGGGTAGAACAGAATAGAATAGAGTAGAAAAGAGTAGAATGGTGTGGAAGGGAGTTGAATGGAGCCAAATAGAGACAAATAAAGTAGAAAGGGTTGAGTAGAGCTGAACAGGGCTGAATAAGGTTCACTCGAGCCTAATTATGCTGAATTGAGCAGAATCGAGACGAATTGACCCAATTCAAGCCAAATAGAGCTAAATCGAGCCGATTCAAGCCTAATCACATGGAATCGCGTCAAAATGCGTTGAATCGAATAGATTAGAGTAGAGGAGGGTACGGCAGGAGAGGCTAGACTACAACACAACAGAACACAATAGAAAGAAGAGAATAGAATTAAGTAGAGTCGGGTCCAGTAGAATAGAGTCAAATTGAGTTGAAGAGAGCCGAAAAGAGCCAAACAGAGCTGAATACAGCCGAATTGACCAAATTCAAGGTGAATCGAGATGAATCATGTCGAGTCGTTTGAAATGTGTCGAATCGAATCAAATAGATTAGTGTGGGGAAGGTAAGGTTAGGGTGGGGTACAGAAGAATAGAATAGAGTAGAATAGAACAGAACAGAAAGAATCGAGTAGACTAGAGTCAAATAGAGTCGAATACTGCCAAAAAGAGCCAAATAGAGTGGAAAAGAGCCGAATAGAACCGAATCGAGTTTAATGGAGCAGAAAGGAGATGAATCGAGCCGATATGACCCGAATCAGGTCGAATCCCATTCAAGTGTGTCGAACAGCATAGAACAGATTACAGTAGGCTAAGTTAGGGTACGGTAGGGTAGAATAGAGTGCAGTAGAACAGAAGAGAACTGAACTGAAAGAATAGGGTCGAGACGAGCAGAGTATAGAAGAGTAGAGTAGAGCAGAGTCGAACATTGCCGAATAGAGCCAAATAGAGCCCAAAAGAGCTAAATGGATAGAAACCAAGACGAATCACGCCGAATCCCGTGGAATCGTGCCGTATCGCGTCGAATCCCGTCGAATTGCATTGAATCTGATCAATTCCAATCCAATCAAATAGAATAGACTAGAGTAGGATAGAGTACAATACAATACAGTAGAGAATAGTTTAGGATGGAGTAGAATGGTGTAGCATGGAGTCGAGTGGAGTCGAAAAGAGATAATAGAGTTGAGTAGAGTCTAATAGAGCCGAATAGAGCTGAATAGAGCCTATTCGAGCTGACTAGAGCCGAATGGAGCCGATTAGAGCTGAACCGAACCGATTTGAGCCGATTGGGGATGAATGGAGTGGAAAGGAGCCGATTTGAGCCGAATCGCATCGAGATGCGTGGAATCGAATCCAGTAGAATAGATTAGATTAGGGTAGGATGGAATAGAGTAGACTTGAACACAGTAGAAGAGAATGGAAAGGATACAATAGAATAGAGTAGAAAAGGGTAGAGCAGAGCAGAATAGTGTAGAGTAGAATAGAGTAGAGTAGAACAGAGTCGAATCAAGCTGAATGGAGACGAAACGAGACAAATCGCGTCGAATGGCGTCGAATCCCATCGAATCAATTACAGTAGGGTATAGTAGAAGAGCGTAGAATGGAGTAGAATGGTGTGCAATGGAATCGAGTAGAGTAGAAAAGAGCTGAAGAGAGCCGAAGAGGGCCAAAGAGGGCCAAATCGAGCTGAATTGAGCGAAATCGAGCCGAATCCAGTGAATCGAGCCTAATGGAGCCAAATCGAGCCTAATCGAGCTGAATCGACACTATTCGAGACAAATGGGAGCCGAATGGACATGAATCACACCGATTCGGCCCCTAGTCGCGTCAAAATTTCTCGAATTCAATTGAATAGACTAGAGTAGGGGAGGTTCGGGTAGGCTAGAGTAGGGTAGAATAGAGTAGAATAGAATAAAACAGAACAGAACACAACAAAATAGAACAGAACAACACAGAACGAATACAGAAAAGAGTAGGCTAGAGTAGAATAGAGGGGAATAGAGTAGAGTAGAATAGATTTGAACAGAGCCGAATCACGTCGAAATGGGTTGAATCAAATCCAATCAAGTGGATTACAATACCTTAGAGTTGGGTAGCACAGGGTAGGGTAGAATAGAGTAGAATCGTACAGAACAGAGTAGAAACAATACAATAGAGTAGAGAAGAGTAGAATAGAGCTGAATAGAGCCAAATGCACACAAAATGAGAGGAATCGTGTAGAAGCAAGTAGAGTAAATTAGAGTGGTGTTGGGTAGGGTAGAGCAGAATAGAGTAGAATAGTGTAGAATAGGGTGGAATGAATAGAATGGAGTAGAATGGAGTCAAATAGAAACGAATAGAGTAGAAAAGAGTCGAATAGAGCAGAATAGGGCCGAAGAAGGCCAAATCGAGCAGATTCGAAGCGATTCAAGCCAAAACAAGCTGAATGGAGCCTAACTGAGCCGAATAGAGCCAAATCGAGCCGAATCGAGCCGATTCAAGCTTCATCGCCTCCAATCGCGTTCAACGCGTCAAATCCAATCGAGACGTATAGATTAGAGAAGGGGAGGGGAGGGGAGGGTAGAATAGAACAGAGTAGAGTGGAATAGAAGAGATTAGAACAGAATAGAAGGAATAGAATCAAGTAGAATAGAGTGGAAAAGAGTAGTCGAATACAGTCGAATAGAGCCGAATAAGCTGAATAGAGACGAATGGAGCTGAATACAGCTGAAAAGAGCTGTATACTGCCAAATCACACCTAATCGAGCGGAATCAAGCAGAATCGCACTGTCACCGAACAGCATCGAATCGAATCAGGTCGAATCGAGTCGAGTCACATCGTTTTGAATCAAACAAGGTCAAATCGCTTCATATCGTGTCGAATCCCATCGAATCACGTCGAATAACTTCGAATTGCGTCAAACCTCAGAGAATCCTACTGAATCACATCGAGTCGCATGGAATCTCATCAAATCCCTTCAGATTTGCCAAATCCAGTCAAGTCCTATAAAATCGCGTTGCACGGAATCGAATTGAATCCAATAGATTAAAGTAGGGAAGGTTCGGGTGGGGTGCCGTTGGGTCGGGTAGGGTAGAATAGAATAGAGTACAACAGAATAGGAGAGAATAGAACAGAACAGAAAGAATACAACAGAATAGAATAGAGTCAAAGAGAGAGAACATAGCCGAATTGAGCTGAGTGGAGACAAAACGAGACGAATCACGTCCGGTTGCTTCGAATCGCGTCAAATCAAATCGAATCGATTAGAAGAGATTAGGGTAGGGAAGGGTAGAATAGAAGAGAGGAAAATAGTGAGGAATGGAGTTGAACGGAGTCCAATAGAGACGGATAGATATGAATAGAGTACAAAAGAGTCTAATAGAGCAGAATAGGGCCGAATAGGCCCAAATAAGGCCTAATCGAGCAGAATCCAGCAGAATCGATGGAATTCGAGCCTAATCGAGCCGAATGGAGTGAAATGGAGCCAAGTCGAGCCGAATAGAGCCGATTCGAACTGAATCGAGCTGATTCAAGCCTAATCGCATCAAATCGCGTGGAAATACGTCACATCGAATCTAATCAAATAGATTAGGGAAGGGGAGGGTAGGGGCGGGTGGGTAGAATAGAACAGAATAGTACAGAATAGAATATAGTACAGTAGGGTAGAGTAGAGAGAGTAAAGCAGACAAGAGTAGAGCAGAGTAGAATTGAGTCAAATAGAGTCAAAGAGTGCAGGATATACCTGAATAGAGCCAATTCTGGCCGAATCGAGTCAAATGGAAACAAAACGAGATGAATCACACCGAATTGCTAAGAATCGCATCCAATCGAATAGATTAGAGTATCGTAGGGTAGAGTAGAACAGAATAGAGTAGAATAGCGTAGAATGGAGAAGAGTGGAGTCAAATGGAGTCGAACAGAGACAAATAGAGTAGAAAAGAGTCGAATCGAGCCAAATAGGGCCGAATAAGGCTGAACCGAGTGGAAACGAGCTGAATTGAAGCGATTCGAACCAAATCGAGCTGAATCGAGCTGATGTTGTGGAATCGAGCCGACTGAAGCGTGATGGTGTCCGGTCGCATCGAAATGCTTTGAATCGAATCAAATGGAATCGATTAGAATAGGTTAGGGTAGGGTAGTTTATGATAGGAAGACTAGGGTAGATGCAAGTAGACTACATTAGAGTAGACAAGAGAAGGCTAGAGTAGAAGCCTAGACTAGTAAGCTGGACTAGTCAGCTAGACTAGTGGCATAGAGCAGTAGCCTAGACAACTAGTCTTGAATAGTACCCTAAGTCAGTAATCTGAACGAGTACCCTTGCCTGAACTCTTAGCCTAATCTAGTACCCTTGCCTTAACTAGTAGTCCTAACAAGTACCCTTGCCTTAACCAGTAGTCTTCACTAGTACCCTTGCCTTCACTAGTAGTACGTCCTTAACAAGTAGCCTGAACTGGTACCCTTGCCTTAACCAGTACCCTCAACAAGTACCCATGCCTTAACTAGTAGCCTGGCCTTAACTAGTGCCCTTGCATAACTAGTACCCTGGCCTTAACTAGTAGCCTGAACTAGTACACTTGCCTTAAGGAGTACCCTTGCCCGAACTACTCCCCTTAATTAGGACCCTTATTGAGTAACCCTAAGTAGTAGAGTATGGTACGGTGGGGTAGCATAGGGTAGGGAAGCATACGGTGGAACAGAGAAAATAGAAGGAAATAGAATAGAACAGCATAGGTCAGGGTAGGTTAGCTTAGTGCAGGGTATGGTAGAGTAGCATAGGATGGAATCGAGAAAATAGAAAAGGAGACTAGAAAAGAGCAGACTAGATTAGGATAGGCTAGGGTGGGGGAGGGTTTTGTAGAATACAGTAGTGTAGAATGGAATAGAATGGTGTGGAATGGAGTCAAATGGATTCGAACAGAGATGCAGAGAGTAGAAAAGAGTTGAATAGAGCCGAATAACGCTGAATAGGACCACATATGACCAAAATGAGCCGAATCGAGTCGAGTCGATCAGATTCGGGATGAATGGAGCCTAGTGGAGCTGAAATGAGCCAAATAGAGACAATCTGAACCCAGCAAAATCGAGCCAAAACACACTTAATTGCATCCTATTGCATCGGATCTCGTCGAATTCCATCAAATCCCACCAAAACGCATCAAATCTCGCGGAATCTCACCGAATCCCATCGAATTGTCTCAAATCGGGGCGAATGGTGTCAAACTGAATGGAATCGAATTAAATTGAATAGATTGGAGTAGTGTAGGTTAGACTGGGATTCAGTAGGGAAGGGCACAGAAGAATAGAATAGAGTAGAACAGAAGAGAATACCAAGAGTAGAATGGAGTAGAGTTGAGTAGAGTGGAATAGTCAGAGTCGGGTAGTGCAGAATATAGATGAATAGATCCAATTCAAGGCGAATCGATTCGAATGGAGAGGAAAGGAGACAAATCGTGATGAATCGAATGGATTAGAATAGATTAGAGTAGAGTAGGGTAGAACAGAATAGAATAGAGTAGAAAAGAGTAGAATGGTGTGGAAGGGAGTTGAATGGAGCCAAATAGAGACAAATAAAGTAGAAAGGGTTGAGTAGAGCTGAACAGGGCTGAATAAGGTTCACTCGAGCCTATTATGCTGAATTGAGCAGAATCGAGACGAATTGCAACAATTCAAGCCAAATAGAGCTAAATCGAGCCGATTCAAGCCTAATCACATGGAATCGCGTCAAAATGCGTTGAATCGAATAGATTAGAGTAGAGGAGGGTACGGCAGGAGAGGCTAGACTACAACACAACAGCACACAATAGAAAGAAGAGAATAGAATTAAGTAGAGTCGGGTCCAGTAGAATAGAGTCAAATTGAGTTGAAGAGAGCCGAAAAGAGCCAAACAGAGCTGAATACAGCCGAATTGACCAAATTCAAGGTGAATCGAGATGAATCATGTCGAGTCGTTTGAAATGTGTCGAATCGAATCAAATAGATTAGTGTGGAGAAGGTAAGGCTACGGTAGGGTAGAGAAGAATAGACTAGAATAGAACAGAACAGAAAGAATCGAGTAGACTAGAGTCAAATAGAGTCGAATACTGCCAAAAAGAGCCGAATAGAGTGGAAAAGAGCCGAATAGAACCGAATCGAGTTTAATGGAGCAGAAAGGGGATGAATCGAGCTGATATGACCCGAATCAGGTCGAATCCCATTCAAGAGTGTCGAATAGCATAGAACAGATTACAGTAGGCTAAGTTAGGGTAGGGTAGGGTAGAATAGAGTGCAGTAGAACAGAACAGAAGAGAACTGAACTGAAAGAATAGGGTCGAGACTAGCAGAGTATAGAAGAGTAGAGTAGAGTCGAACATTGCCGAATAGAGCCAAATAGAGCCCAAAAGAGCTAAATGGATAGAAAAAAAGACAAATCACGCCGAATCCTGTGGAATCGTGCCGTATCGCGTCGAATCCCGTCGAATTGCATTGAATCTGATCAATTCCAATCCAATCAAATAGAATAGACTACAGTAGGGTAGAGTACAATACAATACAGTAGAGAATAGTTTAGGATGGAGTAGAATGGTGTAGCATGGAGTCGAGTGGAGTCGAAAAGAGATAATAGAGTTGAGTAGAGTCTAATAGAGCCGAATAGAGCTGAATAGAGCCTATTGGAGCTGACTGGAGCCGAATGGAGCCGATTAGAGCTGAATCGAACCGATTTGAGCCGATTGGGGATGAATGGAGTGGAAAGGAGCCGATTTGAGCCGAATCGCATCGAGATGCGTGGAACCGAATCCAGTAGAATAGATTAGATTAGGGTAGGATGGAATAGAGTAGACTTGAACACAGTAGAAGAGAATGGAAAGGATACAATAGAATAGAGTAGAAAAGGGTAGAGCAGAGCAGAATAGTGTAGAGTAGAATAGAGTAGAGTAGAACAGAGTCGAATCAAGCTGAATGGAGACAAAACGAGACAAATCGCGTCGAATGGCGTCGAATCCCATCGAATCAATTACAGTAGGGTATAGTAGAAGAGCGTAGAATGGAGTAGAATGGTGTGCAATGGAATCGAGTAGAGTAGAAAAGAGCTGAAGAGAGCCGAAGAGGGCCAAAGAGGGCCAAATCGAGCTGAATTGAGCGAAATCGAGCCGAATCCAGTGAATCGAGCCTAATGGAGCCAAATCGAGCCTAATCGAGCTGAATCGACACTATTCGAGACAAATGGAGCCGAATGGACATGAATCACACCGATTCGGCCCCTAGTCGCGTCAAAATTTCTCGAATTCAATTGAATAGACTAGAGTAGGGGAGGTTCGGGTAGGCTAGAGTAGGGTAGAATAGAGTAGAATAGAATAAAACAGAACAGAACACAACAAAATAGAACAGAACAACACAGAACGAATACAGAAAAGAGTAGGCTAGAGTAGAATAGAGGGGAATAGAGTAGAGTAGAATAGATTTGAACAGAGCCGAATCACGTCGAAATGGGTTGAATCAAATCCAATCAAGTGGATTACAATACCTTAGAGTTGGGTAGCACAGGGTAGGGTAGAATAGAGTAGAATCGTACAGAACAGAGTAGAAACAATACAATAGAGTAGAGAAGAGTAGAATAGAGCTGAATAGAGCCAAATGCAGACAAAATGAGAGGAATCGTGTAGAAGCAGGTAGAGTAAATTAGAGTGGTGTTGGGTAGGGTAGAGCAGAATAGAGTAGAACAGTGTGGAATGAATAGAATGGAGTAGAATGGAGTCAAGTAGAAACGAATAGAGTAGAAAAGAGTCGAATAGAGCAGAATAGGGCCGAAGAAGGCCAAATCGAGCAGATTCGAAGCGATTCAAGCCAAAACAAGCTGAATGGAGCCTAACTGAGCCGAATAGAGCCGAATCGAGCCGATTCAAGCTTCATCGCCTCGAATCGCGTTCAACGCGTCAAATCCAATCGAGACGTATAGATTAGAGAAGGGGAGGGGAGGGTAGAATAGAACAGAGTAGAGTGGAATAGAAGAGATTAGAACAGAATAGAAGGAATAGAATCGAGTAGAATCGAGTGGAAAAGAGTAGAGTCGAATACAGTCGAATAGAGCCGAATAAGCTGAATAGAGACGAATGGAGCTGAATACAGCCGAAAAGAGCTGTATACTGCCGAATCACACCTAATCGAGCGGAATCAAGCAGAATCGCACTGACTGTCACCGAACAGCGTCGAATCGAATCAGGTCGAATCGAGTCGAGTCACATCGTTTTGAATCAAACAAGGTCAAATCGCTTCATATCGTGTCGAATCCCATCGAATCACGTCGAATAACTTCGAATTGCGTCAAACCTCAGAGAATCCTACTGAATCACGTCGAGTCGCATGGAATCTCATCAAATCCCTTCAGATCTTGCCGAATCCAGTCAAGTCCTATCAAATCGCTTTGCACGGAACCGAATTGAATCCAATAGATTAAAGTAGGGTAGGTTCGGGTGGGGTGCCGTTGGGTCGGGTAGAGTAGAATAGAATAGAGTACAACAGAATAGGAGAGAATAGAACAGAACAGAAAGAATACAACAGAATAGAATAGAGTCAAAGAGAGAGAACATAGCCGAATTGAGCCGAGTGGAGACAAAACGAGACGAATCACGTCCGGTTGCTTCGAATCGCGTCAAATCAAATCGAATCGAATAGAAGAGATTAGGGTAGGGAAGGGTAGAATAGAAGAGAGGAAAATAGTGAGGAATGGAGTTGAACGGAGTCCAATAGAGACGGATAGATATGAATAGAGTACAAAAGAGTCTAATAGAGCAGAATAGGGCCGAATAGGCCCAAATAAGGCCTAATTGAGCAGAATCCAGCAGAATCGATGGAATTCAAGCCTAATCGAGCCGAATGGAGTGAAATGGAGCCAAGTCGAGCCGAATAGAGTCGATTCGAACTGAATCGAGCTAATTCAAGATTAATCACGTCAAATCGCGTGGAAATACGTCACATCGAATCTACTGAAATAGATTAGGGAAGGGGAGGGGAGGGGCGGGTGGGTAGAACAGAACAGAATAGTACAGAATAGAATATAGTACAGTAGGGTACAGTAGAGAGAGTAAAGCAGACAAGAGTAGAGCAGAGTAGAATTGAGTCAAATAGAGTCAAAGAGTGCAGGATATAGCTGAATAGAGCCAATTCTGGCCGAATCGAGTCAAATGGAAACAAAACGAGATGAATCACACCGAATTGCTTCGAATCGCATCCAATCGAATAGATTAGAGTATCGTAGGGTAGAGTAGGATAGCGTAGAATGGAGAAGAGTGGAGTCAAATGGAGTCGAACAGAGACAAATAGAGTAGAAAAGAGTCGAATCGAGCCAAATAGGGCCGAATAAGGCTGAACCGAGTGGAAACGAGCTGAATTGAAGCGATTCGAGCCAAATCGAGCTGATGTTGCAGAATCGAGCCGACTCAAGCGTGATGGTGTCTGGTCGCATCGAAATGCTTTGAATCGAATCAAATGGAATTGATTAGAATAGGTTAGGGTAGGGTAGTTTATGATAGGAAGACTAGGGTAGATGCAAGTAGACTACATTAGAGTAGACAAGAGAAGGCTAGAGTAGAAGCCTAGACTAGTAAGCTGGACTAGTCAGCTAGACTAGTGGCATAGAGCAGTAGCCTAGACAACTAGTCTTGAATAGTACCCTAAGTCAGTAATCTGAACGAGTACCCTTGCCTGAACTCTTAGCCTAATCTAGTACCCTTGCCTTAACTAGTAGTCCTAACAAGTACCCTTGCCTTAACCAGTAGTCTTCACTAGTACCCTTGCCTTCACTAGTAGTACATCCTTAACAAGTAGCCTGAACTGGTACCCTTGCCTTAACCAGTACCCTCAACAAGTACCCATGCCTTAACTAGTAGCCTGGCCTTAACTAGTGCCCTTGCATAACTAGTACCCTGGCCTTAACTAGTAGCCTGAACCAGTACACTTGCCTTAAGGAGTACCCTTGCCCGAACTACTCCCCTTAATTAGGACCCTTATTGAGTAACCCTAAGTAGTAGAGTATGGTACGGTGGGGTAGCATAGGGTAGGGAAGCATACGGTGGAACAGAGAAAATAGAAGGAAATAGAATAGAACAGCATAGGTCAGGGTAGGTTAGCTTAGTGCAGGGTATGGTAGAGTAGCATAGGATGGAATCGAGAAAATAGAAAAGGAGACTAGAAAAGAGCAGACTAGATTAGGATAGGCTAGGGTGGGGGAGGGTTTTGTAGAATACAGTAGTGTAGAATGGAATAGAATGGTGTGGAATGGAGTCAAATGGATTCGAACAGAGATGCAGAGAGTAGAAAAGAGTTGAATAGAGCCGAATAACGCTGAATAGGACCACATATGACCAAAATGAGCCGAATCGAGTCGAGTCGATCAGATTCGGGATGAATGGAGCCTAGTGGAGCTGAAATGAGCCAAATAGAGACAATTTGAACCCAGCAAAATCGAGCCAAAACACACTTAATTGCATCCTATTGCATCGGATCTCGTCGAATTCCATCAAATCCCACCAAAACGCATCAAATCTCGCGGAATCTCACCGAATCCCATCGAATTGTCTCAAATCGGGTCGAATGGTGTCAAACGGAATGGAATCGAATTAAATTGAATAGATTGGAGTAGTGTAGGTTAGACTGGGATTCAGTAGGGAAGGGCACAGAAGAATAGAATAGAGTAGAACAGAAGAGAATACCAAGAGTAGAATGGAGTAGAGTTGAGTAGAGTGGAATAGTCAGAGTCGGGTAGTGCAGAATATAGATGAATAGATCCAATTCAAGCCGAATCGATTCGAATGGAGAGGAAAGGAGACAAATCGTGATGAATCGAATCGATTAGAATAGATTAGAGTAGGGTAGGGTAGAACAGAATAGAATAGAGTAGAAAAGAGTAGAATGGTGTGGAATGGAGTTGAATGGAGCCAAATAGAGACAAATAAAGTAGAAAGGGTTGAGTAGAGCTGAACAGGGCTGAATAAGGTTCACTCGAGCCTAATTATGCTGAATTGAGCAGAATCGAGACGAATTGACCCAATTCAAGCCAAATAGAGCTAAATCGAGCCGATTCAAGCCTAATCACATGGAATCGCGTCAAAATGCGTTGAATCGAATAGATTAGAGTAGAGGAGGGTACGGCAGGAGAGGCTAGACTACAACACAACAGAACACAATAGAAAGAAGAGAATAGAATTAAGTAGAGTCGGGTCCAGTAGAATAGAGTCAAATTGAGTTGAAGAGAGCCGAAAAGAGCCAAACAGAGCTGAATACAGCCGAATTGACCAAATTCAAGGTGAATCGAGATGAATCATGTCGAGTCGTTTGAAACGTGTCGAATCGAATCAAATAGATTAGTGTGGGGAAGGTAAGGTTAGGGTGGGGTACAGAAGAATAGAATAGAGTAGAATAGAACAGAACAGAAAGAATCGAGTAGACTAGAGTCAAATAGAGTCGAATACTGCCAAAAAGAGCCAAATAGAGTGGAAAAGAGCCGAATAGAACCGAATCGAGTTTAATGGAGCAGAAAGGAGATGAATCGAGCCGATATGACCCGAATCAGGTCGAATCCCATTCAAGTGTGTCGAACAGCATAGAACAGATTACAGTAGGCTAAGTTAGGGTACGGTAGGGTAGAATAGAGTGCAGTAGAACAGAAGAGAACTGAACTGAAAGAATAGGGTCGAGACGAGCAGAGTATAGAAGAGTAGAGTAGAGCAGAGTCGAACATTGCCGAATAGAGCCAAATAGAGCCCAAAAGAGCTAAATGGATAGAAACCAAGACGAATCACGCCGAATCCCGTGGAATCGTGCCGTATCGCGTCGAATCCCGTCGAATTGCATTGAATCTGATCAATTCCAATCCAATCAAATAGAATAGACTAGAGTAGGATAGAGTACAATACAATACAGTAGAGAATAGTTTAGGATGGAGTAGAATGGTGTAGCATGGAGTCGAGTGGAGTCGAAAAGAGATAATAGAGTTGAGTAGAGTCTAATAGAGCCGAATAGAGCTGAATAGAGCCTATTCGAGCTGACTAGAGCCGAATGGAGCCGATTAGAGCTGAACCGAACCGATTTGAGCCGATTGGGGATGAATGGAGTGGAAAGGAGCCGATTTGAGCCGAATCGCATCGAGATGCGTGGAATCGAATCCAGTAGAATAGATTAGATTAGGGTAGGATGGAATAGAGTAGACTTGAACACAGTAGAAGAGAATGGAAAGGATACAATAGAATAGAGTAGAAAAGGGTAGAGCAGAGCAGAATAGTGTAGAGTAGAATAGAGTAGAGTAGAACAGAGTCGAATCAAGCTGAATGGAGACGAAACGAGACAAATCGCGTCGAATGGCGTCAAATCCCATCGAATCAATTACAGTAGGGTATAGTAGAAGAGCGTAGAATGGAGTAGAATGGTGTGCAATGGAATCGAGTAGAGTAGAAAAGAGCTGAAGAGAGCCGAAGAGGGCCAAAGAGGGCCAAATCGAGCTGAATTGAGCGAAATCGAGCCGAATCCAGTGAATCGAGCCTAATGGAGCCAAATCGAGCCTAATCGAGCTGAATCGACACTATTCGAGACAAATGGGAGCCGAATGGACATGAATCACACCGATTCGGCCCCTAGTCGCGTCAAAATTTCTCGAATTCAATTGAATAGACTAGAGTAGGGGAGGTTCGGGTAGGCTAGAGTAGGGTAGAATAGAGTAGAATAGAATAAAACAGAACAGAACACAACAAAATAGAACAGAACAACACAGAACGAATACAGAAAAGAGTAGGCTAGAGTAGAATAGAGGGGAATAGAGTAGAGTAGAATAGATTTGAACAGAGCCGAATCACGTCGAAATGGGTTGAATCAAATCCAATCAAGTGGATTACAATACCTTAGAGTTGGGTAGCATAGGGTAGGGTAGAATAGAGTAGAATCGTACAGAACAGAGTAGAAACAATACAATAGAGTAGAGAAGAGTAGAATAGAGCTGAATAGAGCCAAATGCACACAAAATGAGAGGAATCGTGTAGAAGCAAGTAGAGTAAATTAGAGTGGTGTTGGGTAGGGTAGAGCAGAATAGAGTAGAATAGTGTAGAATAGGGTGGAATGAATAGAATGGAGTAGAATGGAGTCAAATAGAAACGAATAGAGTAGGAAAGAGTCGAATAGAGCAGAATAGGGCCGAAGAAGGCCAAATCGAGCAGATTCGAAGCGATTCAAGCCAAAACAAGCTGAATGGAGCCTAACTGAGCCGAATAGAGCCAAATCGAGCCGAATCGAGCCGATTCAAGCTTCATCGCCTCGAATCGCGTTCAACGCGTCAAATCCAATCGAGACGTATAGATTAGAGAAGGGGAGGGGAGGGGAGGGGAGAATAGAACAGAGTAGAGTGGAATAGAAGAGATTAGAACAGAATAGAAGGAATAGAATCGAGTAGAATCGAGTGGAAAAGAGTAGAGTCGAATACAGTCGAATAGAGCCGAATAAGCTGAATAGAGACGAATGGAGCTGAATACAGCCGAAAAGAGCTGTATACTGCCGAATCACACCTAATCGAGCGGAATCAAGCAGAATCGCACTGACTGTCACCGAACAGCGTTGAATCGAATCAGGTCGAATCGAGTCGAGTCACATCCTTTTGATTCAAACAAGGTCAAATTGCTTCATATCGTGTCGAATCCCATCGAATCACGTCGAATAACTTCGAATTGCGTCAAACCTCAGAGAATCCTACTGAATCACATCGAGTCGCATGGAATCTCATCAAATCCCTTCAGATTTGCCAAATCCAGTCAAGTCCTATAAAATCGCGTTGCACGGAATCGAATTGAATCCAATAGATTAAAGTAGGGAAGGTTCGGGTGGGGTGCCGTTGGGTCGGGTAGGGTAGAATAGAATAGAGTACAACAGAATAGGAGAGAATAGAACAGAACAGAAAGAATACAACAGAATAGAATAGAGTCAAAGAGAGAGAACATAGCCGAATTGAGCCGTGTGGAGACAAAACGAGATGAATCACGTCCGGTTGCTTCGAATCGCGTCAAATCAAATCGAATCGATTAGAAGAGATTAGGGTAGGGAAGGGTAGAATAGAAGAGAGGAAAATAGTGAGGAATGGAGTTGAACGGAGTCCAATAGCGACGGATAGATATGAATAGAGTACAAAAGAGTCTAATAGAGCAGAATAGGGCCGAATAGGCCCAAATAAGGCCTAATCGAGCAGAATCCAGCAGAATCGATGGAATTCCAGCCTAATCGAGCCGAATGGAGTGAAATGGAGCCAAGTCGAGCCGAATAGAGCCGATTCGAACTGAATCGAGCTGATTCAAGCCTAATCGCGTCAAATCGCGTGGAAATACGTCACATCGAATCTAATCAAATAGATTAGGGAAGGGGAGGGGAGGGGCGGGTGGGTAGAATAGAACAGAATAGTACAGAATAGAATATAGTACAGTAGGGTAGAGTAGAGAGAGCAAAGCAGACAAGAGTAGAGCAGAGTAGAATTGAGTCAAATAGAGTCAAAGAGTGCAGGATATAGCTGAATAGAGCCAATTCTGGCCGAATCGAGTCAAATGGAAACAAAACGAGATGAATCACACCGAATTGCTAAGAATCGCATCCAATCGAATAGATTAGAGTATCGTAGGGTAGAGTAGAACACAATAGAGTAGAATAGCGTAGAATGGAGAAGAGTGGAGTCAAATGGAGTCGAACAGAGACAAATAGAGTAGAAAAGAGTCGAATCGAGCCAAATAGGGCCGAATAAGGCTGAACCGAGTGGAAACGAGCTGAATTGAAGCGATTCGAGCCAAATCGAGCTGAATCGAGCTGATGTTGTGGAATCGAGCCGACTGAAGCGTGATGGTGTCCGGTCGCATCGAAATGCTTTGAATCGAATCAAATGGAATCGATTAGAATAGGTTAGGGTAGGGTAGTTTATGATAGGAAGACTAGGGTAGATGCAAGTAGACTACATTAGAGTAGACAAGAGAAGGCTAGAGTAGAAGCCTAGACTAGTAAGCTGGACTAGTCAGCTAGACTAGTGGCATAGAGCAGTAGCCTAGACAACTAGTCTTGAATAGTACCCTAAGTCAGTAATCTGAACGAGTACCCTTGCCTGAACTCAGCCTAATCTAGTACCCTTGCCTTAACTAGTAGTCCTAACAAGTACCCTTGCCTTAACCAGTAGTCTTCACTAGTACCCTTGCCTTCACTAGTAGTACGTCCTTAACAAGTAGCCTGAACTGGTACCCTTGCCTTAACCCGTACCCTCAACAAGTACCCATGCCTTAACTAGTAGCCTGGCCTTAACTAGTGCCCTTGCATAACTAGTACCCTGGCCTTAACTAGTAGCCTGAACTAGTACACTTGCCTTAAGGAGTACCCTTGCCCGAACTACTCCCCTTAATTAGGACCCTTATTGAGTAACCCTAAGTAGTAGAGTATGGTACGGTGGGGTAGCATAGGGTAGGGAAGCATACGGTGGAACGAAGGAAATAGAATAGAACAGCATAGGTCAGGGTAGGTTAGCTTAGTGCAGGGTATGGTAGAGTAGCATAGGATGGAATCGAGAAAATAGAAAAGGAGACTAGAAAAGAGCAGACTAGATTAGGATAGGCTAGGGTGGGGGAGGGTTTTGTAGAATACAGTAGTGTAGAATGGAATAGAATGGTGTGGAATGGAGTCAAATGGATTCGAACAGAGATGCAGAGAGTAGAAAAGAGTTGAATAGAGCCGAATAACGCTGAATAGGACCACATATGAGCAAAATGAGCCGAATCGAGTCGAGTCGATCCGATTCGGGATGAATGGAGCCTAGTGGAGCTGAAATGAGCCAAATAGAGACAATCTGAACCCAGCAAAATCGAGCCAAAACACACTTAATTGCATCCTATTGCATCGGATCTCGTCGAATTCCATCAAATCTAACCAAAACGCATCAAATCTCACGGAATCTCACCGAATCCCGTCGAATTGTCTCAAATCGGGTCGAATGGTGTCAAACTGAATGGAATCGAAATAAATTGAATAGATTAGAGTAGTGTAGGTTAGACTGGGATTCAGTAGGGAAGGGCACAGAAGAATAGAATAGAGTAGAACAGAAGAGAATACCAAGAGTAGAATGGAGTAGAGTTGAGTAGAGTGGAATAGTCAGAGTCGGGTAGTGCAGAATATAGATGAATAGATCCAATTCAAGCCGAATCGATTCGAATGGAGAGGAAAGGAGACAAATCGTGATGAATCGAATCGATTAGAATAGATTAGAGTAGGGTAGGGTAGAACAGAATAGAATAGAGTAGAAAAGAGTAGAATGGTGTGGAAGGGAGTTGAATGGAGCCAAATAGAGACAAATAAAGTAGAAAGGGTTGAGTAGAGCTGAACAGGGCTGAATAAGGTTCACTCGAGCCTAATTATGCTGAATTGAGCAGAATCGAGACGAATTGACCCAATTCAAGCCAAATAGAGCTAAATCGAGCCGATTCAAGCCTAATCACATGGAATCGCGTCAAAATGCGTTGAATCGAATTGATTAGAGTAGAGGAGGGTACGGCAGGAGAGGCTAGACTACAACACAACAGAACACAATAGAAAGAAGAGAATAGAATTAAGTAGAGTCGGGTCCAGTAGAATAGAGTCAAATTGAGTTGAAGAGAGCCGAAAAGAGCCAAAGAGAGCTGAATACAGCCGAATTGACCAAATTCAAGGTGAATCGAGATGAATCATGTCGAGTCGTTTGAAACGTGTCGAATCGAATCAAATAGATTAGTGTGGGGAAGGTAAGGTTAGGGTAGGGTAGAGAAGAATAGAATAGAGTAGAATAGAACAGAACAGAAAGAATCGAGTAGACTAGAGTCAAATAGAGTCGAATACTGCCAAAAAGAGCCGAATAGAGTGGAAAAGAGCCCAATAGAACCGAATCGAGTTTAATGGAGCAGAACGGAGATGAATCGAGCCAATATGACCCGAATCAGGTCGAATCCCATTCAAGTGTGTCGAATAACATAGAACAGATTACAGTAGGCTAAGTTAGGGTAGGGAAGGGTAGAATAGAGTGCAGTAGAACAGAACAGAAGAGAACTGAAAGAATAGGGTCGAGACGAGCAGAGTATAGAAGAGTAGAGTAGAGCAGAGTCGAACATTGCCGAATAGAGCCAAATAGAGCCCAAAAGAGCTAAATGGATAGAAACCAAGACGAATCACGCCGAATCCCGTGGAATCGTGCCGTATCGCGTCGAATCCCGTCGAATTGCATTGAATCTGATCAATTCCAATCCAATCAAATAGAATAGACTACAGTAGGGTAGAGTACAATACAATACAGTAGAGAATAGTTTAGGATGGAGTAGAATGGTGTAGCATGGAGTCGAGTGGAGTCGAAAAGAGATAATAGAGTTGAGTAGAGTCTAATAGAGCCGAATAGAGCTGAATAGAGCCTATTGGAGCTGACTGGAGCCGAATGGAGCCGATTAGAGCTGAATCGAACCGATTTGAGCCGATTGGGGATGAATGGAGTGGAAAGGAGCCGATTTGGGCCGAATCGCATCGAGATGCGTGGGATCGAATCCAGTAGAATAGATTAGATTAGGGTAGGATGGAATAGAGTAGACTTGAACACAGTAGAAGAGAATGGAAAGGATACAATAGAATAGAGTAGAAAAGGGTAGAGCAGAGCAGAATAGTGTAGAGTAGAATAGAGTAGAGTAGAACAGAGTCGAATCAAGCTGAATGGAGACGAAACGAGACAAATCGCGTCGACTGGCGTCGAATCCCATCGAATCAATTACAGTAGGGTATAGTAGAAGAGCGTAGAATGGAGTAGAATGGTGTGCAATGGAATCGAGTAGAGTAGAAAAGAGCTGAAGAGAGCCGAAGAGGGCCAAAGAGGGCCAAATCGAGCTGAATTGAGCGAAATCGAGCCGAATCCAGTGAATCGAGCCTAATGGAGCCAAATCGAGCCTAATCGAGCTGAATCGACACTATTCGAGACAAATGGAGCCGAATGGACATGAATCACACCGATTCGGCCCCTAATCGCGTCAAACTTTCTCGAATTCAATTGAATAGACTAGAGTAGGGGAGGTTCGGGTAGGCTAGAGTAGGCTAGAGTAGGGTAGAATAGAATAAAACAGAACAGAACACAACAAAATAGAACAGAACAACACAGAACGAATACAGAAAAGAGTAGGCTAGAGTAGAATAGAGGGGAATAGAGTAGAGTAGAATAGATTTGAACAGAGCCAAATCGAGCCGAATCGCGTCGAAATGGGTTGAATCAAATCCAATCAAGTGGATTACAATACCTTAGAGTTGGGTAGCATAGGGTAGGGTAGAATAGAGTAGAATAGTACAGAACAGAGTAGAAACAATACAATAGAGTAGAGAAGAGTAGAATAGAGCTGAATAGAGCCAAATGCAGACAAAATGAGAGGAATCGTGTAGAAGCAAGTAGAGTAAATTAGAGTGGTGTTGGGTAGGGTAGAGCAGAATAGAGTAGAATAGTGTAGAATAGTGTGGAATGAATAGAATGGAGTAGAATGGAGTCAAATAGAAACGAATAGAGTAGAAAAGAGTCGAATAGAGCAGAATAGGGCCGAAGAAGGCCAAATCGAGCAGATTCGAAGCGATTCAAGCCAAAACAAGCTGAATGGAGCCTAACTGAGCCGAATAGAGCCAAATCGAGCCGAATCGAGCCTATTCAAGCTTCTTCGCCTCCAATCGCGTTCAACGCGTCAAATCCAATCGAGACGTATAGATTAGAGAAGGGGAGGGGAGGGGAGGGGAGAATAGAACAGAGTAGAGTGGAATAGAAGAGATTAGAACAGAATAGAAGGAATAGAATCAAGTAGAATAGAGTGGAAAAGAGTAGTCGAATACAGTCGAATAGAGCCGAATAAGCTGAATAGAGACGAATGGAGCTGAATACAGCCGAAAAGAGCTGTATACTGCCGAATCACACCTAATCGAGCGGAATCAAGCAGAATCGCACTGTCACCGAACAGCATCGAATCGAATCAGGTCGAATCGAGTCGAGTCACATCGTTTTGAATCAAACAAGGTCAAATCGCTTCATATCGTGTCGAATCCCATCGAATCACGTCGAATAACTTCGAATTGCGTCAAACCTCAGAGAATCCTACTGAATCACATCGAGTCGCATGGAATCTCATCAAATCCCTTCACATTTGCCAAATCCAGTCAAGTCCTATAAAATCGCGTTGCACGGAATCGAATTGAATCCAATAGATTAAAGTAGGGAAGGTTCGGGTGGGGTGCCGTTGGGTCGGGTAGGGTAGAATAGAATAGAGTACAACAGAATAGGAGAGAATAGAACAGAACAGAAAGAATACAACAGAATAGAATAGAGTCAAAGAGAGAGAACATAGCCGAATTGAGCCGTGTGGAGACAAAACGAGATGAATCACGTCCGGTTGCTTCGAATCGCGTCAAATCAAATCGAATCGATTAGAAGAGATTAGGGTAGGGAAGGGTAGAATAGAAGAGAGGAAAATAGTGAGGAATGGAGTTGAACGGAGTCCAATAGAGACGGATAGATATGAATAGAGTACAAAAGAGTCTAATAGAGCAGAATAGGGCCGAATAGGCCCAAATAAGGCCTAATCGAGCAGAATCCAGCAGAATCGATGGAATTCGAGCCTAATCGAGCCGAATGGAGTGAAATGGAGCCAAGTCGAGCCGAATAGAGCCGATTCGAACTGAATCGAGCTGATTCAAGCCTAATCGCGTCAAATCGCGTGGAAATACGTCACATCGAATCTAATCAAATAGATTAGGGAAGGGGAGGGGAGGGGCGGGTGGGTAGAATAGAACAGAATAGTACAGAATAGAATATAGTACAGTAGGGTAGAGTAGAGAGAGTAAAGCAGACAAGAGTAGAGCAGAGTAGAATTGAGTCAAATAGAGTCAAAGAGTGCAGGATATAGCTGAATAGAGCCAATTCTGGCCGAATCGAGTCAAATGGAAACAAAACGAGATGAATCACACCGAATTGCTAAGAATCGCATCCAATCGAATAGATTAGAGTATCGTAGGGTAGAGTAGAACAGAATAGAGTAGAATAGCGTAGAATGGAGAAGAGTGGAGTCAAATGGAGTCGAACAGAGACAAATAGAGTAGAAAAGAGTCGAATCGAGCCAAATAGGGCCGAATAAGGCTGAACCGAGTGGAAACGAGCTGAATTGAAGCGATTCGAGCCAAATCGAGCTGATGTTCCGGAATCGAGCCGACTCAAGCGTGATGGTGTCCGGTCGCATCGAAATGCTTTGAATCGAATCAAATGGAATCGATTAGAATAGGTTAGGGTAGGGTAGTTTATGATAGGAAGACTAGGGTAGATGCAAGTAGACTACATTAGAGTAGACAAGAGAAGGCTAGAGTAGAAGCCTAGACTAGTAAGCTGGACTAGTCAGCTAGACTAGTGGCATAGAGCAGTAGCCTAGACAACTAGTCTTGAATAGTACCCTAAGTCAGTAATCTGAACGAGTACCCTTGCCTGAACTCTTAGCCTAATCTAGTACCCTTGCCTTAACTAGTAGTCCTAACAAGTACCCTTGCCTTAACCAGTAGTCTTCACTAGTACCCTTGCCTTCACTAGTAGTACGTCCTTAACAAGTAGCCTGAACTGGTACCCTTGCCTTAACCCGTACCCTCAACAAGTACCCATGCCTTAACTAGTAGCCTGGCCTTAACTAGTGCCCTTGCATAACTAGTACCCTGGCCTTAACTAGTAGCCTGAACTAGTACACTTGCCTTAAGGAGTACCCTTGCCCGAACTACTCCCCTTAATTAGGACCCTTATTGAGTAACCCTAAGTAGTAGAGTATGGTACGGTGGGGTAGCATAGGGTAGGGAAGCATACGGTGGAACGAAGGAAATAGAATAGAACAGCATAGGTCAGGGTAGGTTAGCTTAGTGCAGGGTATGGTAGAGTAGCATAGGATGGAATCGAGAAAATAGAAAAGGAGACTAGAAAAGAGCAGACTAGATTAGGATAGGCTAGGGTGGGGGAGGGTTTTGTAGAATACAGTAGTGTAGAATGGAATAGAATGGTGTGGAATGGAGTCAAATGGATTCGAACAGAGATGCAGAGAGTAGAAAAGAGTTGAATAGAGCCGAATAACGCTGAATAGGACCACATATGACCAAAATGAGCCGAATCGAGTCGAGTCGATCAGATTCGGGATGAATGGAGCCTAGTGGAGCTGAAATGAGCCAAATAGAGACAATCTGAACCCAGCAAAATCGAGCCAAAACACACTTAATTGCATCCTATTGCATCGGATCTCATCGAATTCCATCAAATCCCACCAAAACGCATCAAATCTCACGGAATCTCACCGAATCCCGTCGAATTGTCTCAAATCGGGTCGAATGGTGTCAAACTGAATGGAATCGAATTAAATTGAATAGATTAGAGTAGTGTAGGTTAGACTGGGATTCAGTAGGGAAGGGCACAGAAGAATAGAATAGAGTAGAACAGAAGAGAATACCAAGAGTAGAATGGAGTAGAGTTGAGTAGAGTGGAATAGTCAGAGTCGGGTAGTGCAGAATATAGATGAATAGATCCAATTCAAGGCGAATCGATTCGAATGGAGAGGAAAGGAGACAAATCGTGATGAATCGAATCGATTAGAATAGATTAGAGTAGGGTAGGGTAGAACAGAATAGAATAGAGTAGAAAAGAGTAGAATGGTGTGGAAGGGAGTTGAATGGAGCCAAATAGAGACAAATAAAGTAGAAAGGGTTGAGTAGAGCTGAACAGGGCTGAATAAGGTTCACTCGAGCCTAATTATGCTGAATTGAGCAGAATCGAGACGAATTGACCCAATTCAAGCCAAATAGAGCTAAATCGAGCCGATTCAAGCCTAATCACATGGAATCGCGTCAAAATGCGTTGAATCGAATTGATTAGAGTAGAGGAGGGTACGGCAGGAGAGGCTAGACTACAACACAACAGAACACAATAGAAAGAAGAGAATAGAATTAAGTAGAGTCGGGTCCAGCAGAATAGAGTCAAATTGAGTTGAAGAGAGCCGAAAAGAGCCAAACAGAGCTGAATACAGCCGAATTGACCAAATTCAAGGTGAATCGAGATGAATCATGTCGAGTCGTTTGAAACGTGTCGAATCGAATCAAATAGATTAGTGTGGGGAAGGTAAGGTTAGGGTAGGGTAGAGAAGAATAGAATAGAGTAGAATAGAACAGAACAGAAAGAATCGAGTAGACTAGAGTCAAATAGAGTCGAATACTGCCAAAAAGAGCCGAATAGAGTGGAAAAGAGCCGAATAGAACCGAATCGAGTTTAATGGAGCAGAACGGAGATGAATCGAGCCAATATGACCCGAATCAGGTCGAATCCCATTCAAGTGTGTCGAATAACATAGAACAGATTACAGTAGGCTAAGTTAGGGTAGGGTAGGGTAGAATAGAGTGCAGTAGAACAGAACAGAAGAGAACTGAAAGAATAGGGTCGAGACGAGCAGAGTATAGAAGAGTAGAGTAGAGCAGAGTCGAACATTGCCGAATAGAGCCAAATAGAGCCCAAAAGAGCTAAATGGATAGAAACCAAGACGAATCACGCCGAATCCCGTGGAATCGTGCCGTATCGCGTCGAATCCCGTCGAATTGCATTGAATCTGATCAATTCCAATCCAGTCAAATAGAATAGACTACAGTAGGGTAGAGTACAATACAATACAGTAGAGAATAGTTTCGGATGGAGTAGAATGGTGTAGCATGGAGTCGAGTGGAGTCGAAAAGAGATAATAGAGTTGAGTAGAGTCTAATAGAGCCGAATAGAGCTGAATAGAGCCTATTCGAGCTGACTGGAGCCGAATGGAGCCAATTAGAGCTGAATCGAACCGATTTGAGCCGATTGGGGATGAATGGAGTGGAAAGGAGCCGATTTGGGCCGAATCGCATAGAGATGCGTGGAATCGAATCCAGTAGAATAGATTAGATTAGGGTAGGATGGAATAGAGTAGACTTGAACACAGTAGAAGAGAATGGAAAGGATACAATAGAATAGAGTAGAAAAGGGTAGAGCAGAGCAGAATAGTGTAGAGTAGAATAGAGTAGAACAGAGTCGAATCAAGCTGAATGGAGACGAAACGAGACAAATCGCGTCGAATGGTGTCGAATCCCATCGAATCAATTACAGTAGGGTATAGTAGAAGAGCGTAGAATGGAGTAGAATGGTGTGCAATGGAATCGAGTAGAGTAGAAAAGAGCTGAAGAGAGCCGAAGAGGGCCAAAGAGGGCCAAATCGAGCTGAATTGAGCGAAATCGAGCCGAATCCAGTGAATCGAGCCTAATGGAGCCAAATCGAGCCTAATCGAGCTGAATCGACACTATTCGAGACAAATGGAGCCGAATGGACATGAATCACACCGATTCGGCCCCTAGTCGCGTCAAAATTTCTCGAATTCAATTGAATAGACTAGAGTAGGGGAGGTTCGGGTAGGCTAGAGTAGGGTAGAATAGAGTAGAATAGAATAAAAGAGAACAGAACACAACAAAATAGAACACAACAACACAGAACGAATACAGAAAAGAGTAGGCTAGAGTAGAGTAGAGGGGAATAGAGTAGAGTAGAATAGATTTGAACAGAGCCAAATCGAGGCGAAACGCGTTGAAATGGGTTGAATCAAATCCAATCAAGTGGATTACAATACCTTAGAGTTGGGTAGCATAGGGTAGGGTAGAATAGAGTAGAATAGTACAGAACAGAGTAGAAACAATACAATAGAGTAGAGAAGAGTAGAATAGAGCTGAATAGAGCCAAATGCAGACAAAATGAGAGGAATCGTGTAGAAGCAATTAGAGTAAATTAGAGTGATGTTGGGTAGGGTAGAGCAGAATAGAGTAGAATAGTGTGGAATGAATAGAATGGAGTAGAATGGAGTCAAGTAGAAACGAATAGAGTAGAAAAGAGTCGAATAGAGCAGAATAGGGCCGAAGAAGGCCGAATCGAGCAGATTCGAAGCGATTCAAGCCAAAACAAGCTGAATGGAGCCTAACTGAGCCGAATAGAGCCAAATCGAGCCGAATCGAGCCGATTCAAGCTTCATCGCCTCGAATCGCGTTCAACGCGTCAAATCCAATCGAGACGTATAGATTAGAGAAGGGGAGGGGAGGGGAGGGGAGAATAGAACAGAGTAGAGTGGAATAGAAGAGATTAGAACAGAATAGAAGGAATAGAATCGAGTAGAATCGAGTGGAAAAGAGTAGAGTCGAATACAGTCGAATAGAGCCGAATAAGCTGAATAGAGACGAATGGAGCTGAATACAGCCGAAAAGAGCTGTATACTGCCGAATCACACCTAATCGAGCGGAATCAAGCAGAATCGCACTGACTGTCACCGAACAGCGTCGAATCGAATCATGTCGAATCGAGTCGAGTCACATCGTTTTGAATCAAACAAGGTCAAATTGCTTCATATCGTGTCGAATCCCATCGAATCACGTCGAATAACTTCGAATTGCGTCAAACCTCAGAGAATCCTACTGAATCACGTCGAGTCGCATGGAATCTCATCAAATCCCTTCAGATTTGCCGAATCCAGTCAAGTCCTATCAAATCGCGTTGCACGGAATCGAATTGCATCCAATAGATTAAAGTAGGGAAGGTTCGGGTGGGGTGCCATTGGGTCGGGTAGGGTAGAATAGAATAGAGTACAACAGAATAGGAGAGAATAGAACAGAACACAAAGAATACAACAGAATAGAATAGAGTCAAAGAGAGAGAACATAGCCGAATTGAGCCGAGTGGAGACAAAACGAGACGAATCACGTCCGGTTGCTTCGAATCGCGTCAAATCAAATCGAATCGATTAGAAGAGATTAGGGTAGGGAAGGGTAGAATAGAAGAGAGGAAAATAGTGAGGAATGGAGTTGAACGGAGTCCAATAGAGACGGATAGATATGAATAGAGTACAAAAGAGTCTAATAGAGCAGAATAGGGCCGAATAGGCCCAAATAAGGCCTAATCGAGCAGAATCCAGCAGAATCGATGGAATTCGAGCCTAATCGAGCCGAATGGAGTGAAATGGAGCCAAGTCGAGCCGAATAGAGCCGATTCGAACTGAATCGAGCTGATTCAAGCCTAATCGCGTCAAATCGCGTGGAAATACGTCACATCGAATCTAATCAAATAGATTAGGGAAGGGTAGGGGAGGGGCGGGTGGGTAGAATAGAACAGAATAGTACAGAAAAGAATATAGTACAGTAGGGTAGAGTAGAGAGAGTAAAGCAGACAAGAGTAGAGCAGAGTAGAATTGAGTCAAATAGAGTCAAAGAGTGCAGGATATAGCTGAATAGAGCCAATTCTGGCCGAATCGAGTCAAATGGAAACAAAACGAGATGAATCACACCGAATTGCTTCGAATCGCATCCAATCGAATAGATTAGAGTATCGTAGGGTAGAGTAGAACAGAATAGAGTAGAATAGCGTAGAATGGAGAAGAGTGGAGTCAAATGGAGTCGAACAGAGACAAATAGAGTAGAAAAGAGTCGAATCGAGCCAAATAGGGCCGAATAAGGCTGAACCGAGTGGAAACGAGCTGAATTGAAGCGATTCGAGCCAAATCGAGCTGAATCGAGCCGACTCAAGCATGATGGTCTCCAGTGGCATCAAAATGCTTTGAATCGAATCAAATGGAATCGATTAGAATAGGTTAGGGTAGGGTAGTTTATGATAGGAAGACTAGGGTAGATGCAAGTAGACTACATTAGAGTAGACAAGAGAAGGCTAGAGTAGAAGCCTAGACTAGTAAGCTGGACTAGTCAGCTAGGCTACTGGCATAGAGCAGTAGCCTAGACAACTAGTCTTGAATAGTACCCTAAGTCAGTAATCTGAACGAGTACCCTTGCCTGAACTCTTAGCCTAATCTAGTACCCTTGCCTTAACTAGTAGTCCTAACAAGTACCCTTGCCTTAACCAGTAGTCTTCACTAGTACCCTTGCCTTCACTAGTAGTATGTCCTTAACAAGTAGCCTGAACTGGTACCCTTGCCTTAACCAGTACCCTCAACAAGTACCCATGCCTTAACTAGTAGCCTGGCCTTAACTAGTGCCCTTGCATAACTAGCACCCTGGCCTTAACTAGCAGCCTGAACTAGTACACTTGCCTTAAGGAGTACCCTTGCCCGAACTACTCCCCTTAATTAGGACCCTTATTGAGTAACCCTAAGTAGTAGAGTATGGTACGGTGGGGTAGCATAGGGTAGGGAAGCATACGGTGGAACAGAGAAAATAGAAGGAAATAGAATAGAACAGCATAAGCCGGGTAGGTTAGCTTAGTGCAGGGTATGGTAGAGTAGCATAGGATGGAATCGAGAAAATAGAAAAGGAGACTAGAAAAGAGCAGACTAGATTAGGATAGGCTAGGGTGGGGGAGGGTTTTGTAGAATACAGTAGTGTAGAATGGAATAGAATGGTGTGGAATGGAGTCAAATGGATTGGAACAGAGATGCAGAGAGTAGAAAAGAGTTGAATAGAGCCGAATAACGCTGAATAGGACCACATATGACCAAAATGAGCCGAATCGAGTCGAGTCGATCAGATTCGGGATGAATGGAGCCTAGTGGAGCTGAAATGAGCCAAATAGAGACATTCTGAACCCAGCAAAATCGAGCCAAAACACACTTAATTGCATCCTATTGCATCGGATCTCGTCGAATTCCATCAAATCCCACCAAAACGCATCAAATCTCGCGGAATCTCACCGAATTCCGTCGAATTGTCTCAAATCGGGTCGAATGGTGTCAAACTGAATGGAATCGAATTAAATTGAATAGATTAGAGTAGTGTAGGTTAGACTGGGATTCAGTAGGGAAGGGCACAGAAGAATAGAATAGAGTAGAACAGAAGAGAATACCAAGAGTAGAATGGAGTAGAGTTGAGTAGAGTGGAATAGTCAGAGTCGGGTAGTGCAGAATATAGATGAATAGATCCAATTCAAGGCGAATCGATTCGAATGGAGAGGAAAGGAGACAAATCGTGATGAATCGAATCGATTAGAATAGATTAGAGTAGGGTAGGGTAGAACAGAATAGAATAGAGTAGAAAAGAGTAGAATGGTGTGGAAGGGAGTTGAATGGAGCCAAATAGAGACAAATAAAGTAGAAAGGGTTGAGTAGAGCTGAACAGGGCTGAATAAGGTTCACTCGAGCCTAATTATGCTGAATTGAGCAGAATCGAGACGAATTGACCCAATTCAAGCCAAATAGAGCTAAATCGAGCCGATTCAAGCCTAATCACATGGAATCGCGTCAAAATGCGTTGAATCGAATTGATTAGAGTAGAGGAGGGTACGGCAGGAGAGGCTAGACTACAACACAACAGAACACAATAGAAAGAAGAGAATAGAATTAAGTAGAGTCGGGTCCAGCAGAATAGAGTCAAATTGAGTTGAAGAGAGCCGAAAAGAGCCAAACAGAGCTGAATACAGCCGAATTGACCAAATTCAAGGTGAATCGAGATGAATCATGTCGAGTCGTTTGAAACGTGTCGAATCGAATCAAATAGATTAGTGTGGGGAAGGTAAGGTTAGGGTAGGGTAGAGAAGAATAGAATAGAGTAGAATAGAACAGAACAGAAAGAATCGAGTAGACTAGAGTCAAATAGAGTCGAATACTGCCAAAAAGAGCCGAATAGAGTGGAAAAGAGCCGAATAGAACCGAATCGAGTTTAATGGAGCAGAACGGAGATGAATCGAGCCAATATGACCCGAATCAGGTCGAATCCCATTCAAGTGTGTCGAATAACATAGAACAGATTACAGTAGGCTAAGTTAGGGTAGGGTAGGGTAGAATAGAGTGCAGTAGAACAGAACAGAAGAGAACTGAAAGAATAGGGTCGAGACGAGCAGAGTATAGAAGAGTAGAGTAGAGCAGAGTCGAACATTGCCGAATAGAGCCAAATAGAGCCCAAAAGAGCTAAATGGATAGAAACCAAGACGAATCACGCCGAATCCCGTGGAATCGTGCCGTATCGCGTCGAATCCCGTCGAATTGCATTGAATCTGATCAATTCCAATCCAGTCAAATAGAATAGACTAGAGTAGGGTAGAGTACAATACAATACAGTAGAGAATAGTTTAGGATGGAGTAGAATGGTGTAGCATGGAGTCGAGTGGAGTCGAAAAGAGATAATAGAGTTGAGTAGAGCCTAATAGAGCCGAATAGAGCTGAATAGAGCCTATTCGAGCTGACTGGAGCCGAATGGAGCCGATTAGAGCTGAATCGAACCGATTTGAGCCGATTGGGGATGAATGGAGTGGAAAGGAGCCGATTTGAGCCGAATCGCATCGAGATGCGTGGAATCGAATCCAGTAGAATAGATTAGATTAGGGTAGGATGGAATAGAGTAGACTTGAACACAGTAGAAGAGAATGGAAAGGATACAATAGAATAGAGTAGAAAAGGGTAGAGCAGAGCAGAATAGTGTAGAGTAGAATAGAGTAGAACAGAGTCGAATCAAGCTGAATGGAGACGAAACGAGACAAATCGCGTCGAATGGCGTCGAATCCCATCGAATCAATTACAGTAGGGTATAGTAGAAGAGCGTAGAATGGAGTAGAATGGTGTGCAATGGAATCGAGTAGAGTAGAAAAGAGCTGAAGAGAGCCGAAGAGGGCCAAAGAGGGCCAAATCGAGCTGAATTGAGAGAAATCGAGCCGAATCCAGTGAATCGAGCCTAATGGAGCCAAATCGAGCCTAATCGAGCTGAATCGACACTATTCGAGACAAATGGAGCTGAATGGACATGAATCACACCGATTCGGCCCCTAGTCGCGTCAAAATTTCTCGAATTCAATTGAATAGACTAGAGTAGGGGAGGTTCGGGTAGGCTAGAGTAGGGTAGAATAGAGTAGAATAGAATAAAAGAGAACAGAACACAACAAAATAGAACACAACAACACAGAACGAATACAGAAAAGAGTAGGCTAGAGTAGAGTAGAGGGGAATAGAGTAGAGTAGAATAGATTTGAACAGAGCCAAATCGAGGCGAAACGCGTTGAAATGGGTTGAATCAAATCCAATCAAGTGGATTACAATACCTTAGAGTTGGGTAGCATAGGGTAGGGTAGAATAGAGTAGAATAGTACAGAACAGAGTAGAAACAATACAATAGAGTAGAGAAGAGTAGAATAGAGCTGAATAGAGCCAAATGCAGACAAAATGAGAGGAATCGTGTAGAAGCAAGTAGAGTAAATTAGAGTGGTGTTGGGTAGGGTAGAGCAGAATAGAGTAGAATAGTGTGGAATGAATAGAATGGAGTAGAATGGAGTCAAGTAGAAACGAATAGAGTAGAAAAGAGTCGAATAGAGCAGAATAGGGCCGAAGAAGGCCGAATCAAGCAGATTCGAAGCGATTCAAGCCAAAACAAGCTGAATGGAGCCTAACTGAGCCGAATAGAGCCAAATCGAGCCGAATCGAGCCGATTCAAGCTTCATCGCCTCGAATCGCGTTCAACGCGTCAAATCCAATCGAGACGTATAGATTAGAGAAGGGGAGGGGAGGGGAGGGGAGAATAGAACAGAGTAGAGTGGAATAGAAGAGATTAGAACAGAATAGAAGGAATAGAATCGAGTAGAATCGAGTGGAAAAGAGTAGAGTCGAATACAGTCGAATAGAGCCGAATAAGCTGAATAGAGACGAATGGAGCTGAATACAGCCGAAAAGAGCTGTATACTGCCGAATCACACCTAATCGAGCGGAATCAAGCAGAATCGCACTGACTGTCACCGAACAGCGTTGAATCGAATCATGTCGAATCGAGTCGAGTCACATCGTTTTGAATCAAACAAGGTCAAATTGCTTCATATCGTGTCGAATCCCATCGAATCACGTCGAATAACTTCGAATTGCGTCAAACCTCAGAGAATCCTACTGAATCACGTCGAGTCGCAGGGAATCTCATCAAATCCCTTCAGATTTGCCGAATCCAGTCAAGTCCTATCAAATCGCGTTGCACGGAATCGAATTGCATCCAATAGATTAAAGTAGGGAAGGTTCGGGTGGGGTGCCATTGGGTCGGGTAGGGTAGAATAGAATAGAGTACAACAGAATAGGAGAGAATAGAACAGAACAGAAAGAATACAACAGAATAGAATAGAGTCAAAGAGAGAGAACATAGCCGAATTGAGCCGAGTGGAGACAAAACGAGACGAATCACGTCCGGTTGCTTCGAATCGCGTCAAATCAAATCGAATCAATTAGAAGAGATTAGGGTAGGGAAGGGTAGAATAGAAGAGAGGAAAATAGTGAGGAATGGAGTTGAACGGAGTCCAATAGAGACGGATAGATATGAATAGAGTACAAAAGAGTCTAATAGAGCAGAATAGGGCCGAATAGGCCCAAATAAGGCCTAATCGAGCAGAATCCAGCAGAATCGATGGAATTCGAGCCTAATCGAGCCGAATGGAGTGAAATGGAGCCAAGTCGAGCCGAATAGAGCCGATTCGAACTGAATCGAGCTGATTCAAGCCTAATCGCGTCAAATCGCGTGGAAATACGTCACATCGAATCTAATCAAATAGATTAGGGAAGGGTAGGGGAGGGGCGGGTGGGTAGAACAGAACAGAATAGTACAGAATAGAATATAGTACAGTAGGGTAGAGTAGAGAGAGTAAAGCAGACAAGAGTAGAGCAGAGTAGAATTGAGTCAAATAGAGTCAAAGAGTGCAGGATATAGCTGAATAGAGCCAATTCTGGCCGAATCGAGTCAAATGGAAACAAAACGAGATGAATCACACCGAATTGCTAAGAATCGCATCCAATCGAATAGATTAGAGTATCGTAGGGTAGAGTAGAACAGAATAGAGTAGAATAGCATAGAATGGAGAAGAGTGGAGTCAAATGGAGTCGAACAGAGACAAATAGAGTAGAAAAGAGTCGAATCGAGCCAAATAGGGCCGAATAAGGCTGAACCGAGTGGAAACGAGCTGAATTGAAGCGATTCGAGCCAAATCGAGCTGAATCGAGCTGATGTTGCGGAATCGAGCCGACTCAAGCGTGATGGTGTCCGGTCGCATCGAAATGCTTTGAATCGAATCAAATGGAATCGATTAGAATAGGTTAGGGTAGGGTAGTTTATGATAGGAAGACTAGGGTAGATGCAAGTAGACTACATTAGAGTAGACAAGAGAAGGCTAGAGTAGAAGCCTAGACTAGTAAGCTGGACTAGTCAGCTAGACTAGTGGCATAGAGCAGTAGCCTAGACAACTAGTCTTGAATAGTACCCTAAGTCAGTAATCTGAACGAGTACCCTTGCCTGAACTCTTAGCCTAATCTAGTACCCTTGCCTTAACTAGTAGTCCTAACAAGTACCCTTGCCTTAACCAGTAGTCTTCACTAGTACCCTTGCCTTCACTAGTAGTACGTCCTTAACAAGTAGCCTGAACTGGTACCCTTGCCTTAACCAGTACCCTCAACAAGTACCCATGCCTTAACTAGTAGCCTGGCCTTAACTAGTGCCCTTGCATAACTAGTACCCTGGCCTTAACTAGTAGCCTGAACTAGTACACTTGCCTTAAGGAGTACCCTTGCCCGAACTACTCCCCTTAATTAGGACCCTTATTGAGTAACCCTAAGTAGTAGAGTATGGTACGGTGGGGTAGCATAGGGTAGGGAAGCATATGGTGGAACAGAGAAAATAGAAGGAAATAGAATAGAACAGCATAGGTCAGGGTAGGTTAGCTTAGTGCAGGGTATGGTAGAGTAGCATAGGATGGAATAGAGAAAATAGAAAAGGAGACTAGAAAAGAGCAGACTAGATTAGGATAGGCTAGGGTGGGGGAGGGTTTTGTAGAATACAGTAGTGTAGAATGGAATAGAATGGTGTGGAATGGAGTCAAATGGATTCGAACAGAGATGCAGAGAGTAGAAAAGAGTTGAATAGAGCCGAATAACGCTGAATAGGACCACATATGACCAAAATGAGCCGAATCGAGTCGAGTCGATCAGATTCGGGATGAATGGAGCCTAGTGGAGCTGAAATGAGCCAAATAGAGACAATCTGAACCCAGCAAAATCGAGCCAAAACACACTTAATTGCATCCTATTGCATTGGATCTCGTCGAATTCCATCAAATCCCACCAAAACGCATCAAATCTCGCGGAATCTCACCGAATCCCGTCGAATCGTCTCAAATCGGGTCGAATGGTGTCAAACTGAATAGAATCGAATTAAATTGAATAGATTAGAGTAGTGTAGGTTAGACTGGGATTCAGTAGGGAAGGGCACAGAAGAATAGAATAGAGTAGAACAGAAGAGAATACCAAGAGTAGAATGGAGTAGAGTTGAGTAGAGTGGAATAGTCAGAGCCGGGTAGTGCAGAATATAGATGAATAGATCCAATTCAAGCCGAATCGATTCGAATGGAGAGGAAAGGAGACAAATCGTGATGAATCGAATCGATTAGAATAGATTAGAGTAGGGTAGGGTAGAACAGAATAGAATAGAGTAGAAAAGAGTAGAATGGTGTGGAAGGGAGTTGAATGGAGCCAAATAGAGACAAATAAAGTAGAAAGGGTTGAGTAGAGCTGAACAGGGCTGAATAAGGTTCACTCGAGCCTAATTATGCTGAATTGAGCAGAATCGAGACGAATTGACCCAATTCAAGCCAAATAGAGCTAAATCGAGCCGATTCAAGCCTAATCACATGGAATCCCGTCAAAATGCGTTGAATCGAATAGATTAGAGTAGAGGAGGGTACGGCAGGAGAGGCTAGACTACAACACAACAGAACACAATAGAAAGAAGAGAATAGAATTAAGTAGAGTCGGGTCCAGTAGAATAGAGTCAAATTGAGTTGAAGAGAGCCGAAAAGAGCCAAAGAGAGCTGAATACAGCCGAATTGACCAAATTCAAGGTGAATCGAGATGAATCATGTCGAGTCGTTTGAAACGTGTCGAATCGAATCAAATAGATTAGTGTGGGGAAGGTAAGGCTAGGGTAGGGTAGAGAAGAATAGAATAGAGTAGAATAGAACAGAACAGAAAGAATCGAGTAGACTAGAGTCAAATAGAGTCGAATACTGCCAAAAAGAGCCGAATAGAGTGGAAAAGAGCCGAATAGAACCGAATCGAGTTTAATGGAGCAGAAAGGAGATGAATCGAGCCGATATGACCCGAATCAGGTCGAATCCCATTCAAGTGTGTCGAATAGCATAGAACAGATTACAGAAGGCTAAGTTAGGGTAGGGTAGGGTAGAATAGAGTGCAGTAGAACAGAACAGAAGAGAACTGAAAGAATAGGGTCGAGACGAGCAGAGTATAGAAGAGTAGAGTAGAGTAGAGTCGAACATTGCCGAATAGAGCCAAATAGAGCCCAAAAGAGCTAAATGGATAGAAACCAAGACGAATCACGCCGAATCCCGTGGAATCGTGCCGTATCGCGTCGAATCCCGTCGAATTGCATTGAATCTGATCAATTCCAATCCAATCAAATAGAATAGACTAGAGTAGGGTAGAGTACAATACAATACAGTAGAGAATAGTTTAGGATGGAGTAGAATGGTGTAGCATGGAGTCGAGTGGAGTCGAAAAGAGATAATAGAGTTGAGTAGAGTCTAATAGAGCCGAATAGAGCTGAATAGAGCCTATTCGAGCTGACTGGAGCCGAATGGAGCCGATTAGAGCTGAACCGAACCGATTTGAGCCGATTGGGGATGAATGGAGTGGAAAGGAGCCGATTTGAGCCGAATCGCATCGAGATGCGTGGAATCGAATCCAGTAGAATAGATTAGATTAGGGTAGGATGGAATAGAGTAGACTTGAACACAGTAGAAGAGAATGGAAAGGATACAATAGAATAGAGTAGAAAAGGGTAGAGCAGAGCAGAATAGTGTAGAGTAGAATAGAGTAGAGTAGAACAGAGTCGAATCAAGCTGAATGGAGACGAAACGAGACAAATCGCGTCGAATGGCGTCGAATCCCATCGAATCAATTACAGTAGGGTATAGTAGAAGAGCGTAGAATGGAGTAGAATGGTGTGCAATGGAATCGAGTAGAGTAGAAAAGAGCTGAAGAGAGCCGAAGAGGGCCAAAGAGGGCCAAATCGAGCTGAATTGAGCGAAATCGAGCCGAATCCAGTGAATCGAGCCTAATGGAGCCAAATCGAGCCTAATCGAGCTGAATCGACACTATTCGAGACAAATGGAGCCGAATGGACATGAATCACACCGATTCGGCCCCTAGTCGCGTCAAAATTTCTCGAATTCAATTGAATAGACTAGAGTAGGGGAGGTTCGGGTAGGCTAGAGTAGGGTAGAATAGAATAAAACAGAACAGAACACAACAAAATAGAACAGAACAACACAGAACGAATACAGAAAAGAGTAGGCGAGAGTAGAATAGAGGGGAATAGAGTAGAGTAGAATAGATTTGAACAGAGCCAAATCGAGCCGAATCACGTCGAAATGGGTTGAATCAAATCCAATCAAGTGGATTACAATACCTTAGAGTTGGGTAGCACAGGGTAGGGTAGAATAGAGTAGAATCGTACAGAACAGAGTAGAAACAATACAATAGAGTAGAGAAGAGTAGAATAGAGCTGAATAGAGCCAAATGCAGACAAAATGAGAGGAATCGTGTAGAAGCAAGTAGAGTAAATTAGAGTGGTGTTGGGTAGGGTAGAGCAGAATAGAGTAGAATAGTGTAGAATAGTGTGGAATGAATAGAATGGAGTAGAATGGAGTCAAATAGAAACGAATAGAGTAGAAAAGAGTCGAATAGAGCAGAATAGGGCCGAAGAAGGCCAAATCGAGCAGATTCGAAGCGATTCAAGCCAAAACAAGCTGAATGGAGCCTAACTGAGCCGAATAGAGCCAAATCGAGCCGAATCGAGCCGATTCAAGCTTCATCGCCTCGAATCGCGTTCAACGCGTCAAATCCAATCGAGACGTATAGATTAGAGAAGGGGAGGGGAGGGGAGGGGAGAACAGAACAGAGTAGAGTGGAATAGAAGAGATTAGAACAGAATAGAAGGAATAGAATCGAGTAGAATAGAGTGGAAAAGAGTAGAGTCGAATACAGTCGAATAGAGCCGAATAAGCTGAATAGAGACGAATGGAGCTGAATACAGCCGAAAAGAGCTGTATACTGCCGAATCACACCTAATCGAGCGGAATCAAGCAGAATCGCACTGACTGTCACCGAACAGCGTCGAATCGAATCAGGTCGAATCGAGTCGAGTCACATCGTTTTGAATCAAACAAGGTCAAATCGCTTCATATCGTGTCGAATCCCATCGAATCACGTCGAATAACTTCGAATTGCGTCAAACCTCAGAGAATCCTACTGAATCACGTCGAGTCGCATGGAATCTCATCAAATCCCTTCAGATTTGCCGAATCCAGCTTTGCACGGAATCGAATTGAATCCAATAGATTAAAGTAGGGTAGGTTCGGGTGGGGTGCCGTTGGGTCGGGTAGGGTAGAATAGAATAGAGTACAACAGAATAGGAGAGAATAGAACAGAACAGAAAGAATACAACAGAATAGAATAGAGTCAAAGAGAGAGAACATAGCCGAATTGAGCCGAGTGGAGACAAAACGAGACGAATCACGTCCGGTTGCTTCGAATCGCGTCAAATCAAATCGAATCGATTAGAAGAGATTAGGGTAGGGAAGGGTAGAATAGAAGAGAGGAAAATAGTGAGGAATGGAGTTGAACGGAGTCCAATAGAGACGGATAGATATGAATAGAGTACAAAAGAGTCGAATAGAGCAGAATAGGGCCGAATAGGACCAAATAAGGCCTAATTGAGCAGAATCCAGCAGAATCGATGGAATTCCAGCCTAATCGAGCCGAGTGGAGTGAAATGGAGCCAAGTCGAGCCGAATAGAGCCGATTCGAACTGAATCGAGCTGATTCAAGCCTAATCGCGTCAAATCGCGTGGAAATACGTCACATCGAAACTAATCAAATAGATTAAGGAAGGGTAGGGTAGGGGCGGGTGGGTAGAATAGAACAGAATAGTACAGAATAGAATATAGTACAGTAGGGTAGAGTAGAGAGAGTAAAGCAGACAAGAGTAGAGCAGAGTAGAATTGAGTCAAATAGAGTCAAAGAGTGCAGGATATAGCTGAATAGAGCCAATTCTGGCCGAATCGAGTCAAATGGAAACAAAACGAGATGAATCACACCAAATTGCTTCGAACCGCATCCAATCGAATAGAGTATCGTAGGGTAGAGTAGAACAGAATAGAGTAGAATTGCATAGAATGGAGAAGAGTGGAGTCAAATGGAGTCGAAAAGAGACAAATAGAGTAGAAAAGAGTCGAGTCAAGCCAAATAGGGCCGAATAAGGCTGAACCGAGTGGAAATGAGCTGAATTGAAGCGATTCGAGCCAAATCGAGCTGAATCGAGCTGATGTTGCGGACTCGAGCCGACTCAAGCGTGATGGTGTCCGGTCGCATCGAAATGCTTTGAATCGAATCAAATGGAATCGATTAGAATAGGTTAGGGTAGGGTAGTTTATGATAGGAAGACTAGGGTAGATGCAAGTAGACTACATTAGAGTAGACAAGAGAAGGCTAGAGTAGAAGCCTAGACTAGTAAGCTGGACTAGTCAGCTAGACTAGTGGCATAGAGCAGTAGCCTAGACAACTAGTCTTGAATAGTACCCTAAGTCAGTAATCTGAACGAGTACCCCTGCCTGAACTCTTAGCCTAATCTAGTACCCTTGCCTTAACTAGTAGTCCTAACAAGTACCCTTGGCTTAACTAGTAGTCTTCACTAGTACCCTTGCCTTCACTAGTAGTATGTCCTTAACAAGTAGCCTGAACTGGTACCCTTGCCTTAACCAGTACCCTCAACAAGTACCCATGCCTTAACTAGTAGCCTGGCCTTAACTAGTAGCCTGAACTAGTACACTTGCCTTAAGGAGTACCCTTGCCCGAACTACTCCCCTTAATTAGGACCCTTATTGAGTAACCCTAAGTAGTAGAGTATGGTACGGTGGGGTAGCATAGGGTAGGGAAGCATACGGTGGAACAGAGAAAATAGAAGGAAATAGAATAGAACAGCATAGGTCAGGGTAGGTTAGCTTAGTGCAGGGTATGGTAGAGTAGCATAGGATGGAATCGAGAAAATAGAAAAGGAGACTAGAAAAGAGCAGACTAGATTAGGATAGGCTAGGGTGGGGGAGGGTTTTGTAGAATACAGTAGTGTAGAATGGAATAGAATGGTGTGGAATGGAGTCAAATGGATTCAAACAGAGATGAATAGAGTAGAAAAGAGTTGAATAGAGCCGAATAACGCTGAATAGGACCACATATGACCAAAATGAGCCGAATCGAGTCGAGTCGACCAGATTCGGGATGAATGGAGCCTAGTGGAGCTGAAATGAGCCAAATAGAGACAAACTGAACCCAGCAAAATCAAGCCAAAACACACTTAATTGCATCCTATTGCATCGGATCTCGTCGAATTCCATCAAATCCCACCAAAACGCATCAAATCTCGCGGAATCTCACCGAATCCCATCGAATTGTCTCAAATCGGGTCGAATGGTGTCAAACTGAATGGAATCGAATTAAATTGAATAGATTGGAGTAGTGTAGGTTAGACTGGGATTCAGTAGGGAAGGGCACAGAAGAATAGAATAGAGTAGAACAGAAGAGAATACCAAGAGTAGAATGGAGTAGAGTTGAGTAGAGTGGAATAGTCAGAGTCGGGTAGTGCAGAATATAGATGAATAGATCCAATTCAAGCCGAATCGATTCGAATGGAGAGGAAAGGAGACAAATCGTGATGAATCGAATCGATTAGAATAGATTAGAGTAGGGTAGGGTAGAACAGAATAGAATAGAGTAGAAAAGAGTAGAATGGTGTGGAAGGGAGTTGAATGGAGCCAAATAGAGACAAATAAAGTAGAAAGGGTTGAGTAGAGCTGAACAGGGCTGAATAAGGTTCACTCGAGCCTAATTATGCTGAATTGAGCAGAATCGAGACGAATTGACCCAATTCAAGCCAAATAGAGCTAAATCGAGCCGATTCAAGCCTAATCACATGGAATCGCGTCAAAATGCGTTGAATCGAATAGATTAGAGTAGAGGAGGGTACGGCAGGAGAGGCTAGACTACAACACAACAGAACACAATAGAAAGAAGAGAATAGAATTAAGTAGAGTCGGGTCCAGTAGAATAGAGTCAAATTGAGTTGAAGAGAGCCGAAAAGAGCCAAACAGAGCTGAATACAGACGAATTGACCAAATTCAAGGTGAATCGAGATGAATCATGTCGAGTCGTCTGAAACGTGTCGAATCGAATCAAATAGATTAGTGTGGGGAAGGTAAGGCTACGGTAGGGTAGAGAAGAATAGAATAGAGTAGAATAGAACAGAACAGAAAGAATCGAGTAGACTAGAGTCAAATAGAGTCGAATACTGCCAAAAAGAGCCGAATAGAGTGGAAAAGAGCCGAATAGAACCGAATCGAGTTTAATGGAGCAGAAAGGAGATGAATCGAGCCGATATGACCCGAATCAGGTCGAATCCCATTCAAGTGTGTCGAATAGCATAGAACAGATTACACTAGGCTAAGTTAGGGTAGGGTAGGGTAGAATAGAGTGCAGTAGAACAGAACAGAAGAGAACTGAACTGAAAGAATAGGGTCGAGACGAGCAGAGTATAGAAGAGTAGAGTAGAGTCGAACATTGCCGAATAGAGCCAAATAGAGCCCAAAAGAGCTAAATGGATAGAAACCAAGACAAATCACGCCGAATCCCGTGGAATCGTGCCGTATCGCGTCGAATCCCGTCGAATTGCATTGAATCTGATCAATTCCAATCCAATCAAATAGAATAGACTACAGTAGGGTAGAGTACAATACAATACAGTAGACAATAGTTTAGGATGGAGTAGAATGGTATAGCATGGAGTCGAGTGGAGTCGAAAAGAGATAATAGAGTTGAGTAGAGTCTAATAGAGCCGAATAGAGCTGAATAGAGCCTATTCGAGCTGACTGGAGCCGATTAGAGCTGAACCGAACCGATTTGAGCCGATTGGGGATGAATGGAGTGGAAAGGAGCCGATTTGAGCCGAATCGCATCGAGATGCGTGGAATCGAATCCAGTAGAATAGATTAGATTAGGGTAGGATGGAATAGAGTAGACTTGAACACAGTAGAAGAGAATGGAAAAGATACATTAGAATATAGTAGAAAAGGGTAGAGCAGAGCAGAATAGTGTAGAGTAGAATAGAGTAGAGTAGAACAGAGTCGAATCAAGCTGAATGGAGACGAAACGAGACAAATCGCGTCGACTGGCGTCGAATCCCATCGAATCAATTACAGTAGGGTATAGTAGAAGAGCGTAGAATGGAGTAGAATGGTGTGCAATGGAATCGAGTAGAGTAGAAAAGAGCTGAAGAGAGCCGAAGAGGGCCAAAGAGGGCCAAATCGAGCTGAATTGAGCGAAATCGAGCCGAATCCAGTGAATCGAGCCTAATGGAGCCAAATCGAGCCTAATCGAGCTGAATCGACACTATTCGAGACAAATGGAGCCGAATGGACATGAATCACACCGATTCGGCCCCTAGTCGCGTCAAAATTTCTCGAATTCAATTGAATAGACTAGAGTAGGGGAGGTTCGGGTAGGCTAGAGTAGGGTAGAATAGAGTAGAATAGAATAAAACAGAACAGAACACAACAAAATAGAACAGAACAACACAGAACGAATACAGAAAAGAGTAGGCGAGAGTAGAATAGAGGGGAATAGAGTAGAGTAGAATAGATTTGAACAGAGCCAAATCGAGCCGAATCACGTCGAAATGGGTTGAATCAAATCCAATCAAGTGGATTACAATACCTTAGAGTTGGGTAGCACAGGGTAGGGTAGAATAGAGTAGAATCGTACAGAACAGAGTAGAAACAATACAATAGAGTAGAGAAGAGTAGAATAGAGCTGAATAGAGCCAAATGCAGACAAAATGAGAGGAATCGTGTAGAAGCAAGTAGAGTAAATTAGAGTGGTGTTGGGTAGGGTAGAGCAGAATAGAGTAGAATAGTGTAGAATAGTGTGGAATGAATAGAATGGAGTAGAATGGAGTCAAATAGAAACGAATAGAGTAGAAAAGAGTCGAATAGAGCAGAATAGGGCCGAAGAAGGCCAAATCGAGCAGATTCGAAGCGATTCAAGCCAAAACAAGCTGAATGGAGCCTAACTGAGCCGAATAGAGCCAAATCGAGCCGAATCGAGCCGATTCAAGCTTCATCGCCTCGAATCGCGTTCAACGCGTCAAATCCAATCGAGACGTATAGATTAGAGAAGGGGAGGGGAGGGGAGGGGAGAACAGAACAGAGTAGAGTGGAATAGAAGAGATTAGAACAGAATAGAAGGAATAGAATCGAGTAGAATAGAGTGGAAAAGAGTAGAGTCGAATACAGTCGAATAGAGCCGAATAAGCTGAATAGAGACGAATGGAGCTGAATACAGCCGAAAAGAGCTGTATACTGCCGAATCACACCTAATCGAGCGGAATCAAGCAGAATCGCACTGACTGTCACCGAACAGCGTCGAATCGAATCAGGTCGAATCGAGTCGAGTCACATCGTTTTGAATCAAACAAGGTCAAATCGCTTCATATCGTGTCGAATCCCATCGAATCACGTCGAATAACTTCGAATTGCGTCAAACCTCAGAGAATCCTACTGAATCACGTCGAGTCGCATGGAATCTCATCAAATCCCTTCAGATTTGCCGAATCCAGTCAAGTCCTATCAAATCGCTTTGCACGGAATCGAATTGAATCCAATAGATTAAAGTAGGGTAGGTTCGGGTGGGGTGCCGTTGGGTCGGGTAGGGTAGAATAGAATAGAGTACAACAGAATAGGAGAGAATAGAACAGAACAGAAAGAATACAACAGAATAGAATAGAGTCAAAGACAGAGAACATAGCCGAATTGAGCCGAGTGGAGACAAAACGAGACGAATCACGTCCGGTTGCTTCGAATCGCGTCAAATCAAATCGAATCGATTAGAAGAGATTAGGGTAGGGAAGGGTAGAATAGAAGAGAGGAAAATAGTGAGGAATGGAGTTGAACGGAGTCCAATAGAGACGGATAGATATGAATAGAGTACAAAAGAGTCGAATAGAGCAGAATAGGGCCGAATAGGACCAAATAAGGCCTAATTGAGCAGAATCCAGCAGAATCGATGGAATTCCAGCCTAATCGAGCCGAGTGGAGTGAAATGGAGCCAAGTCGAGCCGAATAGAGCCGATTCGAACTGAATCGAGCTGATTCAAGCCTAATCGCGTCAAATCGCGTGGAAATACGTCACATCGAAACTAATCAAATAGATTAAGGAAGGGTAGGGTAGGGGCGGGTGGGTAGAATAGAACAGAATAGTACAGAATAGAATATAGTACAGTAGGGTAGAGTAGAGAGAGTAAAGCAGACAAGAGTAGAGCAGAGTAGAATTGAGTCAAATAGAGTCAAAGAGTGCAGGATATACCTGAATAGAGCCAATTCTGGCCGAATCGAGTCAAATGGAAACAAAACGAGATGAATCACACCAAATTGCTTCGAACCGCATCCAATCGAATAGAGTATCGTAGGGTAGAGTAGAACAGAATAGAGTAGAATTGCATAGAATGGAGAAGAGTGGAGTCAAATGGAGTCGAAAAGAGACAAATAGAGTAGAAAAGAGTCGAGTCAAGCCAAATAGGGCCGAATAAGGCTGAACCGAGTGGAAATGAGCTGAATTGAAGCGATTCGAGCCAAATCGAGCTGAATCGAGCTGATGTTGCGGACTCGAGCCGACTCAAGCGTGATGGTGTCCGGTCGCATCGAAATGCTTTGAATCGAATCAAATGGAATCGATTAGAATAGGTTAGGGTAGGGTAGTTTATGATAGGAAGACTAGGGTAGATGCAAGTAGACTACATTAGAGTAGACAAGAGAAGGCTAGAGTAGAAGCCTAGACTAGTAAGCTGGACTAGTCAGCTAGACTAGTGGCATAGAGCAGTAGCCTAGACAACTAGTCTTGAATAGTACCCTAAGTCAGTAATCTGAACGAGTACCCTTGCCTGAACTCTTAGCCTAATCTAGTACCCTTGCCTTAACTAGTAGTCCTAACAAGTACCCTTGGCTTAACTAGTAGTCTTCACTAGTACCCTTGCCTTCACTAGTAGTATGTCCTTAACAAGTAGCCTGAACTGGTACCCTTGCCTTAACCAGTACCCTCAACAAGTACCCATGCCTTAACTAGTAGCCTGGCCTTAACTAGTAGCCTGAACTAGTACACTTGCCTTAAGGAGTACCCTTGCCCGAACTACTCCCCTTAATTAGGACCCTTATTGAGTAACCCTAAGTAGTAGAGTATGGTACGGTGGGGTAGCATAGGGTAGGGAAGCATACGGTGGAACAGAGAAAATAGAAGGAAATAGAATAGAACAGCATAGGTCAGGGTAGGTTAGCTTAGTGCAGGGTATGGTAGAGTAGCATAGGATGGAATCGAGAAAATAGAAAAGGAGACTAGAAAAGAGCAGACTAGATTAGGATAGGCTAGGGTGGGGGAGGGTTTTGTAGAATACAGTAGTGTAGAATGGAATAGAATGGTGTGGAATGGAGTCAAATGGATTCAAACAGAGATGAATAGAGTAGAAAAGAGTTGAATAGAGCCGAATAACGCTGAATAGGACCACATATGACCAAAATGAGCCGAATCGAGTCGAGTCGACCAGATTCGGGATGAATGGAGCCTAGTGGAGCTGAAATGAGCCAAATAGAGACAAACTGAACCCAGCAAAATCAAGCCAAAACACACTTAATTGCATCCTATTGCATCGGATCTCGTCGAATTCCATCAAATCCCACCAAAACGCATCAAATCTCGCGGAATCTCACCGAATCCCATCGAATTGTCTCAAATCGGGTCGAATGGTGTCAAACTGAATGGAATCGAATTAAATTGAATAGATTGGAGTAGTGTAGGTTAGACTGGGATTCAGTAGGGAAGGGCACAGAAGAATAGAATAGAGTAGAACAGAAGAGAATACCAAGAGTAGAATGGAGTAGAGTTGAGTAGAGTGGAATAGTCAGAGTCGGGTAGTGCAGAATATAGATGAATAGATCCAATTCAAGCCGAATCGATTCGAATGGAGAGGAAAGGAGACAAATCGTGATGAATCGAATCGATTAGAATAGATTAGAGTAGGGTAGGGTAGAACAGAATAGAATAGAGTAGAAAAGAGTAGAATGGTGTGGAAGGGAGTTGAATGGAGCCAAATAGAGACAAATAAAGTAGAAAGGGTTGAGTAGAGCTGAACAGGGCTGAATAAGGTTCACTCGAGCCTAATTATGCTGAATTGAGCAGAATCGAGACGAATTGACCCAATTCAAGCCAAATAGAGCTAAATCGAGCCGATTCAAGCCTAATCACATGGAATCGCGTCAAAATGCGTTGAATCGAATAGATTAGAGTAGAGGAGGGTACGGCAGGAGAGGCTAGACTACAACACAACAGAACACAATAGAAAGAAGAGAATAGAATTAAGTAGAGTCGGGTCCAGTAGAATAGAGTCAAATTGAGTTGAAGAGAGCCGAAAAGAGCCAAACAGAGCTGAATACAGACGAATTGACCAAATTCAAGGTGAATCGAGATGAATCATGTCGAGTCGTCTGAAACGTGTCGAATCGAATCAAATAGATTAGTGTGGGGAAGGTAAGGCTACGGTAGGGTAGAGAAGAATAGAATAGAGTAGAATAGAACAGAACAGAAAGAATCGAGTAGACTAGAGTCAAATAGAGTCGAATACTGCCAAAAAGAGCCGAATAGAGTGGAAAAGAGCCGAATAGAACCGAATCGAGTTTAATGGAGCAGAAAGGAGATGAATCGAGCCGATATGACCCGAATCAGGTCGAATCCCATTCAAGTGTGTCGAATAGCATAGAACAGATTACACTAGGCTAAGTTAGGGTAGGGTAGGGTAGAATAGAGTGCAGTAGAACAGAACAGAAGAGAACTGAACTGAAAGAATAGGGTCGAGACGAGCAGAGTATAGAAGAGTAGAGTAGAGTCGAACATTGCCGAATAGAGCCAAATAGAGCCCAAAAGAGCTAAATGGATAGAAACCAAGACAAATCACGCCGAATCCCGTGGAATCGTGCCGTATCGCGTCGAATCCCGTCGAATTGCATTGAATCTGATCAATTCCAATCCAATCAAATAGAATAGACTACAGTAGGGTAGAGTACAATACAATACAGTAGACAATAGTTTAGGATGGAGTAGAATGGTATAGCATGGAGTCGAGTGGAGTCGAAAAGAGATAATAGAGTTGAGTAGAGTCTAATAGAGCCGAATAGAGCTGAATAGAGCCTATTCGAGCTGACTGGAGCCGATTAGAGCTGAACCGAACCGATTTGAGCCGATTGGGGATGAATGGAGTGGAAAGGAGCCGATTTGAGCCGAATCGCATCGAGATGCGTGGAATCGAATCCAGTAGAATAGATTAGATTAGGGTAGGATGGAATAGAGTAGACTTGAACACAGTAGAAGAGAATGGAAAAGATACATTAGAATATAGTAGAAAAGGGTAGAGCAGAGCAGAATAGTGTAGAGTAGAATAGAGTAGAGTAGAACAGAGTCGAATCAAGCTGAATGGAGACGAAACGAGACAAATCGCGTCGACTGGCGTCGAATCCCATCGAATCAATTACAGTAGGGTATAGTAGAAGAGCGTAGAATGGAGTAGAATGGTGTGCAATGGAATCGAGTAGAGTAGAAAAGAGCTGAAGAGAGCCGAAGAGGGCCAAAGAGGGCCAAATCGAGCTGAATTGAGCGAAATCGAGCCGAATCCAGTGAATCGAGCCTAATGGAGCCAAATCGAGCCTAATCGAGCTGAATCGACACTATTCGAGACAAATGGAGCCGAATGGACATGAATCACACCGATTCGGCCCCTAGTCGCGTCAAAATTTCTCGAATTCAATTGAATAGACTAGAGTAGGGGAGGTTCGGGTAGGCTAGAGTAGGGTAGAATAGAGTAGAATAGAATAAAACAGAACAGAACACAACAAAATAGAACAGAACAACACAGAACGAATACAGAAAAGAGTAGGCGAGAGTAGAATAGAGGGGAATAGAGTAGAGTAGAATAGATTTGAACAGAGCCAAATCGAGCCGAATCACGTCGAAATGGGTTGAATCAAATCCAATCAAGTGGATTACAATACCTTAGAGTTGGGTAGCACAGGGTAGGGTAGAATAGAGTAGAATCGTACAGAACAGAGTAGAAACAATACAATAGAGTAGAGAAGAGTAGAATAGAGCTGAATAGAGCCAAATGCAGACAAAATGAGAGGAATCGTGTAGAAGCAAGTAGAGTAAATTAGAGTGGTGTTGGGTAGGGTAGAGCAGAATAGAGTAGAATAGTGTAGAATAGTGTGGAATGAATAGAATGGAGTAGAATGGAGTCAAATAGAAACGAATAGAGTAGAAAAGAGTCGAATAGAGCAGAATAGGGCCGAAGAAGGCCAAATCGAGCAGATTCGAAGCGATTCAAGCCAAAACAAGCTGAATGGAGCCTAACTGAGCCGAATAGAGCCAAATCGAGCCGAATCGAGCCGATTCAAGCTTCATCGCCTCGAATCGCGTTCAACGCGTCAAATCCAATCGAGACGTATAGATTAGAGAAGGGGAGGGGAGGGGAGGGGAGAACAGAACAGAGTAGAGTGGAATAGAAGAGATTAGAACAGAATAGAAGGAATAGAATCGAGTAGAATAGAGTGGAAAAGAGTAGAGTCGAATACAGTCGAATAGAGCCGAATAAGCTGAATAGAGACGAATGGAGCTGAATACAGCCGAAAAGAGCTGTATACTGCCGAATCACACCTAATCGAGCGGAATCAAGCAGAATCGCACTGACTGTCACCGAACAGCGTCGAATCGAATCAGGTCGAATCGAGTCGAGTCACATCGTTTTGAATCAAACAAGGTCAAATCGCTTCATATCGTGTCGAATCCCATCGAATCACGTCGAATAACTTCGAATTGCGTCAAACCTCAGAGAATCCTACTGAATCACGTCGAGTCGCATGGAATCTCATCAAATCCCTTCAGATTTGCCGAATCCAGTCAAGTCCTATCAAATCGCTTTGCACGGAATCGAATTGAATCCAATAGATTAAAGTAGGGTAGGTTCGGGTGGGGTGCCGTTGGGTCGGGTAGGGTAGAATAGAATAGAGTACAACAGAATAGGAGAGAATAGAACAGAACAGAAAGAATACAACAGAATAGAATAGAGTCAAAGACAGAGAACATAGCCGAATTGAGCCGAGTGGAGACAAAACGAGACGAATCACGTCCGGTTGCTTCGAATCGCGTCAAATCAAATCGAATCGATTAGAAGAGATTAGGGTAGGGAAGGGTAGAATAGAAGAGAGGAAAATAGTGAGGAATGGAGTTGAACGGAGTCCAATAGAGACGGATAGATATGAATAGAGTACAAAAGAGTCGAATAGAGCAGAATAGGGCCGAATAGGACCAAATAAGGCCTAATTGAGCAGAATCCAGCAGAATCGATGGAATTCCAGCCTAATCGAGCCGAGTGGAGTGAAATGGAGCCAAGTCGAGCCGAATAGAGCCGATTCGAACTGAATCGAGCTGATTCAAGCCTAATCGCGTCAAATCGCGTGGAAATACGTCACATCGAAACTAATCAAATAGATTAAGGAAGGGTAGGGTAGGGGCGGGTGGGTAGAATAGAACAGAATAGTACAGAATAGAATATAGTACAGTAGGGTAGAGTAGAGAGAGTAAAGCAGACAAGAGTAGAGCAGAGTAGAATTGAGTCAAATAGAGTCAAAGAGTGCAGGATATACCTGAATAGAGCCAATTCTGGCCGAATCGAGTCAAATGGAAACAAAACGAGATGAATCACACCAAATTGCTTCGAATCGCATCCAATCGAATAGAGTATCGTAGGGTAGAGTAGAACAGAATAGAGTAGAATTGCATAGAATGGAGAAGAGTGGAGTCAAATGGAGTCGAAAAGAGACAAATAGAGTAGAAAAGAGTCGAGTCAAGCCAAATAGGGCCGAATAAGGCTGAACCGAGTGGAAATGAGCTGAATTGAAGCGATTCGAGCCAAATCGAGCTGAATCGAGCTGATGTTGCGGACTCGAGCCGACTCAAGCGTGATGGTGTCCGGTCGCATCGAAATGCTTTGAATCGAATCAAATGGAATCGATTAGAATAGGTTAGGGTAGGGTAGTTTATGATAGGAAGACTAGGGTAGATGCAAGTAGACTACATTAGAGTAGACAAGAGAAGGCTAGAGTAGAAGCCTAGACTAGTAAGCTGGACTAGTCAGCTAGACTAGTGGCATAGAGCAGTAGCCTAGACAACTAGTCTTGAATAGTACCCTAAGTCAGTAATCTGAACGAGTACCCTTGCCTGAACTCTTAGCCTAATCTAGTACCCTTGCCTTAACTAGTAGTCCTAACAAGTACCCTTGGCTTAACTAGTAGTCTTCACTAGTACCCTTGCCTTCACTAGTAGTATGTCCTTAACAAGTAGCCTGAACTGGTACCCTTGCCTTAACCAGTACCCTCAACAAGTACCCATGCCTTAACTAGTAGCCTGGCCTTAACTAGTGCCCTTGCATAACTAGTACCCTGTCTTTAACTAGTAGCCTGAATTAGTACACTTGCCTTAAGGAGTACCCTTGCCCGAACTACTCCCCTTAATTAGGACCCTTATTGAGTAACCCTAAGTAGTAGAGTATGGTACGGTGGGGTAGCATAGGGTAGGGAAGCATACGGTGGAACAGAGAAAATAGAAGGAAATAGAATAGAACAGCATAGGTCAGGGTAGGTTAGCTTAGTGCAGGGTATGGTAGAGTAGCATAGGATGGAATCGAGAAAATAGAAAAGGAGACTAGAAAAGAGCAGACTAGATTAGGATAGGCTAGGGTGGGGGAGGGTTTTGTAGAATACAGTAGTGTAGAATGGAATAGAATGGTGTGGAATGGAGTCAAATGGATTCAAACAGAGATGAATAGAGTAGAAAAGAGTTGAATAGAGCCGAATAACGCTGAATAGGACCACATATGACCAAAATGAGCCGAATCGAGTCGAGTCGACCAGATTCGGGATGAATGGAGCCTAGTGGAGCTGAAATGAGCCAAATAGAGACAAACTGAACCCAGCAAAATCAAGCCAAAACACACTTAATTGCATCCTATTGCATCGGATCTCGTCGAATTCCATCAAATCCCACCAAAACGCATCAAATCTCGCGGAATCTCACCGAATCCCATCGAATTGTCTCAAATCGGGTCGAATGGTGTCAAACTGAATGGAATCGAATTAAATTGAATAGATTGGAGTAGTGTAGGTTAGACTGGGATTCAGTAGGGAAGGGCACAGAAGAATAGAATAGAGTAGAACAGAAGAGAATACCAAGAGTAGAATGGAGTAGAGTTGAGTAGAGTGGAATAGTCAGAGTCGGGTAGTGCAGAATATAGATGAATAGATCCAATTCAAGCCGAATCGATTCGAATGGAGAGGAAAGGAGACAAATCGTGATGAATCGAATCGATTAGAATAGATTAGAGTAGGGTAGGGTAGAACAGAATAGAATAGAGTAGAAAAGAGTAGAATGGTGTGGAAGGGAGTTGAATGGAGCCAAATAGAGACAAATAAAGTAGAAAGGGTTGAGTAGAGCTGAACAGGGCTGAATAAGGTTCACTCGAGCCTAATTATGCTGAATTGAGCAGAATCGAGACGAATTGACCCAATTCAAGCCAAATAGAGCTAAATCGAGCCGATTCAAGCCTAATCACATGGAATCGCGTCAAAATGCGTTGAATCGAATAGATTAGAGTAGAGGAGGGTACGGCAGGAGAGGCTAGACTACAACACAACAGAACACAATAGAAAGAAGAGAATAGAATTAAGTAGAGTCGGGTCCAGTAGAATAGAGTCAAATTGAGTTGAAGAGAGCCGAAAAGAGCCAAACAGAGCTGAATACAGCCGAATTGACCAAATTCAAGGTGAATCGAGATGAATCATGTCGAGTCGTCTGAAACGTGTCGAATCGAATCAAATAGATTAGTGTGGGGAAGGTAAGGCTACGGTAGGGTAGAGAAGAATAGAATAGAGTAGAATAGAACAGAACAGAAAGAATCGAGTAGACTAGAGTCAAATAGAGTCGAATACTGCCAAAAAGAGCCGAATAGAGTGGAAAAGAGCCGAATAGAACCGAATCGAGTTTAATGGAGCAGAAAGGAGATGAATCGAGCCGATATGACCCGAATCAGGTCGAATCCCATTCAAGTGTGTCGAATAGCATAGAACAGATTACACTAGGCTAAGTTAGGGTAGGGTAGGGTAGAATAGAGTGCAGTAGAACAGAACAGAAGAGAACTGAACTGAAAGAATAGGGTCGAGACGAGCAGAGTATAGAAGAGTAGAGTAGAGTCGAACATTGCCGAATAGAGCCAAATAGAGCCCAAAAGAGCTAAATGGATAGAAACCAAGACAAATCACGCCGAATCCCGTGGAATCGTGCCGTATCGCGTCGAATCCCGTCGAATTGCATTGAATCTGATCAATTCCAATCCAATCAAATAGAATAGACTACAGTAGGGTAGAGTACAATACAATACAGTAGAGAATAGTTTAGGATGGAGTAGAATGGTGTAGCATGGAGTCGAGTGGAGTCGAAAAGAGATAATAGAGTTGAGTAGAGTCTAATAGAGCCGAATAGAGCTGAATAGAGCCTATTCGAGCTGACTGGAGCCGATTAGAGCTGAACCGAACCGATTTGAGCCGATTGGGGATGAATGGAGTGGAAAGGAGCCGATTTGAGCCGAATCGCATCGAGATGCGTGGAATCGAATCCAGTAGAATAGATTAGATTAGAGTAGGATGGAATAGAGTAGACTTGAACACAGTAGAAGAGAATGGAAAAGATACATTAGAATATAGTAGAAAAGGGTAGAACAGAGCAGAATAGTGTAGAGTAGAATAGAGTAGAGTAGAACAGAGTCGAATCAAGCTGAATGGAGACGAAACGAGACAAATCGCGTCGACTGGCATCGAATCCCATCGAATCAATTACAGTAGGGTATAGTAGAAGAGCGTAGAATGGAGTAGAATGGTGTGCAATGGAATCGAGTAGAGTAGAAAAGAGCTGAAGAGAGCCGAATAGGGCCAAAGAGGGCCAAATCGAGCTGAATTGAGCGAAATCGAGCCGAATCCAGTGAATCGAGCCTAATGGAGCCAAATCGAGCCTAATCGAGCTGAATCGACACTATTCGAGACAAATGGAGCCGAATGGACATGAATCACACTGATTCGGCCCCTAGTCGCGTCAAAATTTCTCGAATTCAATTGAATAGACTAGAGTAGGGGAGGTTCGGGTAGGCTAGAGTAGGGTAGAATAGAGTAGAATAGAATAAAACAGAACAGAACACAACAAAATAGAACAGAACAACACAGAACAAATACAGAAAAGAGTAGGCTAGAGTAGAATAGAGGGGAATAGAGTAGAGTAGAATAGATTTGAACAGAGCCAAATCGAGCCGAATCACGTCGAAATGGGTTGAATCAAATCCAATCAAGTGGATTACAATACCTTAGAGTTGGGTAGCACAGGGTAGGGTAGAATAGAGTAGAATCGTACAGAACAGAGTAGAAACAATACAATAGAGTAGAGAAGAGTAGAATAGAGCTGAATAGAGCCAAATGCAGACAAAATGAGAGGAATCGTGTAGAAGCAAGTAGAGTAAATTAGAGTGGTGTTGGGTAAGGTAGAGCAGAATAGAGTAGAATAGTGTAGAATAGTGTGGAATGAATAGAATGGAGTAGAATGGAGTCAAATAGAAACGAATAGAGTAGAAAAGAGTCGAATAGAGCAGAATAGGGCCGAAGAAGGCCAAATCGAGCAGATTCGAAGCGATTCAAGCCAAAACAAGCTGAATGGAGCCTAACTGAGCCGAATAGAGCCAAATCGAGCCGAATCGAGCCGATTCAAGCTTCATCGCCTCGAATCGCGTTCAACGCGTCAAATCCAATCGAGACGTATAGATTAGAGAAGGGGAGGGGAGGGGAGGGGAGAACAGAACAGAGTAGAGTGGAATAGAAGAGATTAGAACAGAATAGAAGGAATAGAATCGAGTAGAATAGAGTGGAAAAGAGTAGAGTCGAATACAGTCGAATAGAGCCGAATAAGCTGAATAGAGACGAATGGAGCTGAATACAGCCGAAAAGAGCTGTATACTGCCGAATCACACCTAATCGAGCGGAATCAAGCAGAATCGCACTGACTGTCACCGAACAGCGTCGAATCGAATCAGGTCGAATCGAGTCGAGTCACATCGTTTTGAATCAAACAAGGTCAAATCGCTTCATATCGTGTCGAATCCCATCGAATCACGTCGAATAACTTCGAATTGCGTCAAACCTCAGAGAATCCTACTGAATCACGTCGAGTCGCATGGAATCTCATCAAATCCCTTCAGATTTGCCGAATCCAGTCAAGTCCTATCAAATCGCTTTGCACGGAATCGAATTGAATCCAATAGATTAAAGTAGGGTAGGTTCGGGTGGGGTGCCGTTGGGTCGGGTAGGGTAGAATAGAATAGAGTACAACAGAATAGGAGAGAATAGAACAGAACAGAAAGAATACAACAGAATAGAATAGAGTCAAAGACAGAGAACATAGCCGAATTGAGCCGAGTGGAGACAAAACGAGACGAATCACGTCCGGTTGCTTCGAATCGCGTCAAATCAAATCGAATCGATTAGAAGAGATTAGGGTAGGGAAGGGTAGAATAGAAGAGAGGAAAATAGTGAGGAATGGAGTTGAACGGAGTCCAATAGAGACGGATAGATATGAATAGAGTACAAAAGAGTCGAATAGAGCAGAATAGGGCCGAATAGGACCAAATAAGGCCTAATTGAGCAGAATCCAGCAGAATCGATGGAATTCCAGCCTAATCGAGCCGAGTGGAGTGAAATGGAGCCAAGTCGAGCCGAATAGAGCCGATTCGAACTGAATCGAGCTGATTCAAGCCTAATCGCGTCAAATCGCGTGGAAATACGTCACATCGAAACTAATCAAATAGATTAAGGAAGGGTAGGGTAGGGGCGGGTGGGTAGAATAGAACAGAATAGTACAGAATAGAATATAGTACAGTAGGGTAGAGTAGAGAGAGTAAAGCAGACAAGAGTAGAGCAGAGTAGAATTGAGTCAAATAGAGTCAAAGAGTGCAGGATATACCTGAATAGAGCCAATTCTGGCCGAATCGAGTCAAATGGAAACAAAACGAGATGAATCACACCAAATTGCTTCGAATCGCATCCAATCGAATAGAGTATCGTAGGGTAGAGTAGAACAGAATAGAGTAGAATTGCATAGAATGGAGAAGAGTGGAGTCAAATGGAGTCGAAAAGAGACAAATAGAGTAGAAAAGAGTCGAGTCAAGCCAAATAGGGCCGAATAAGGCTGAACCGAGTGGAAATGAGCTGAATTGAAGCGATTCGAGCCAAATCGAGCTGAATCGAGCTGATGTTGCAGAATCGAGCCGACTCAAGCGTGATGGTGTCCGGTCGCATCGAAATGCTTTGAATCGAATCAAATGGAATCGATTAGAATAGGTTAGGGTAGGGTAGTTTATGATAGGAAGACTAGGGTAGATGCAAGTAGACTACATTAGAGTAGACAAGAGAAGGCTAGAGTAGAAGCCTAGACTAGTAAGCTGGACTAGTCAGCTAGACTAGTGGCATAGAGCAGTAGCCTAGACAACTAGTCTTGAATAGTACCCTAAGTCAGTAATCTGAACGAGTACCCTTGCCTGAACTCTTAGCCTAATCTAGTACCCTTGCCTTAACTAGTAGTCCTAACAAGTACCCTTGGCTTAACTAGTAGTCTTCACTAGTACCCTTGCCTTCACTAGTAGTATGTCCTTAACAAGTAGCCTGAACTGGTACCCTTGCCTTAACCAGTACCCTCAACAAGTACCCATGCCTTAACTAGTAGCCTGGCCTTAACTAGTGCCCTTGCATAACTAGTACCCTGTCCTTAACTAGTAGCCTGAATTAGTACACTTGCCTTAAGGAGTACCCTTGCCCGAACTACTCCCCTTAATTAGGACCCTTATTGAGTAACCCTAAGTAGTAGAGTATGGTACGGTGGGGTAGCATAGGGTAGGGAAGCATACGGTGGAACAGAGAAAATAGAAGGAAATAGAATAGAACAGCATAGGTCAGGGTAGGTTAGCTTAGTGCAGGGTATGGTAGAGTAGCATAGGATGGAATCGAGAAAATAGAAAAGGAGACTAGAAAAGAGCAGACTAGATTAGGATAGGCTAGGGTGGGGGAGGGTTTTGTAGAATACAGTAGTGTAGAATGGAATAGAATGGTGTGGAATGGAGTCAAATGGATTCAAACAGAGATGAATAGAGTAGAAAAGAGTTGAATAGAGCCGAATAACGCTGAATAGGACCACATATGACCAAAATGAGCCGAATCGAGTCGAGTCGACCAGATTCGGGATGAATGGAGCCTAGTGGAGCTGAAATGAGCCAAATAGAGACAAACTGAACCCAGCAAAATCAAGCCAAAACACACTTAATTGCATCCTATTGCATCGGATCTCGTCGAATTCCATCAAATCCCACCAAAACGCATCAAATCTCGCGGAATCTCACCGAATCCCATCGAATTGTCTCAAATCGGGTCGAATGGTGTCAAACTGAATGGAATCGAATTAAATTGAATAGATTGGAGTAGTGTAGGTTAGACTGGGATTCAGTAGGGAAGGGCAGAGAGCCGAAGAGGGTCAAAGAGGGCGAAATCGAGCTGAATTGAGCGAAATCGAGCCGAATCCAGTGAATCGAGCCTGATGGAGCCAAATCGAGCCTAATCGAGCTGAATCGACACTATTCGAGACAAATGGAGCCGAATGGACATGAATCACACCGATTCGGCCCCTAGTCGCATCAAAATTTCTCGAATTCAATTGAATAGACTAGAGTAGGGGAGGTTCGGGTAGGCTAGAGTAGGGTAGAATAGAGTAGAATAGAATAAAACAGAACAGAACACAACAAAATAGAACAGAACAACACAGAACAAATACAGAAAAGAGTAGGCTAGAGTAGAATAGAGGGGAATAGAGTAGAGTAGAATAGATTTGAACAGAGCCAAATCGAGCCGAATCACGTCGAAATGGGTTGAATCAAATCCAATCAAGTGGATTACAATACCTTAGAGTTGGGTAGCACTGGGTAGGGTAGAATAGAGTAGAATCGTACAGAACAGAGTAGAAACAATACAATAGAGTAGAGAAGAGTAGAATAGAGCTGAATAGAGCCAAATGCAGACAAAATGAGAGGAATCGTGTAGAAGCAAGTAGAGTAAATTAGAGTGGTGTTGGGTAGGGTAGAGCAGAATAGAGTAGAATAGTGTAGAATAGTGTGGAATGAATAGAATGGAGTAGAATGGAGTCAGATAGAAACGAATAGAGTAGAAAAGAGTCGAATAGAGCAGAATAGGGCCGAAGAAGGCCAAATCGAGCAGATTCGAAGCGATTCAAGCCAAAACAAGCTGAATGGAGCCTAACTGAGCCAAATCGAGCCGAATCGAGCCGATTCAAGCTTCATCGCCTCGAATCGCGTTCAACGCGTCAAATCCAATCGAGACGTATAGATTAGAGAAGGGGAGGGGAGGGGAGGGTAGAATAGAACAGAATAGAGTGGAATAGAGAGATTAGAACAGAATAGAAGGAATAGAATCGAGTAGAATAGAGTGGAAATGAGTAGAGTCGAATACAGTCAAATAGAGCCGAATAAGCTGAATAGAGACGAATGGAGCTGAATACAGCCGAAAAGAGCTGTATACTGCCGAATCACACCTAATCGAGCGGAATCAAGCAGAATCGCACTGACTGTCACCGAACAGCGTCGAATCGAATCAGGTCGAATCGAGTCGAGTCACATCGTTTTGAATCAAACAAGGTCAAATCGCTTCATATCGTGTCGAATCCCATCGAATCACGTCGAATAACTTCGAATTGCGTCAAACCTCAGAGAATCCTACTGAACCACGTCGAGTCGCATGGAATCTCATCAAATCCCTTCAGATCTTGCCGAATCCAGTCAAGTCCTATCAAATCGCTTTGCACGGAATCGAATTGAATCCAATAGATTAAAGTAGGGTAGGTTCGGGTGGGGTGCCGTTGGGTCGGGTAGGGTAGAATAGAATAGAGTACAACAGAATAGGAGAGAATAGAGCAGAACAGAAAGAATACAACAGAATAGAATAGAGTCAAAGAGAGAGAACATAGCCGAATTGAGCCGAGTGGAGACAAAACGAGACGAATCACGTCCGGTTGCTTCGAATCGCGTCAAATCAAATCGAATCGATTAGAAGAGATTAGGGTAGGGAAGGGTAGAATAGAAGAGAGGAAAATAGTGAGGAATGGAGTTGAACGGAGTCCAATAGAGACGGATAGATATGAATAGAGTACAAAAGAGTCGAATAGAGCAGAATAGGGCCGAATAGGCCCAAATAAGGCCTAATTGAGCAGAATCCAGCAGAATCGATGGAATTCGAGCCTAATCGAGCCGAATGGAGTGAAATGGAGCCAAGTCGAGCCGAATAGAGCCGATTCGAACTGAATCGAGCTGGTTCAAGCCTAATCGCGTCAAATCGCGTGGAAATACGTCACATCGAATCTAATCAAATAGATTAGGGAAGGGTAGGGTAGGGGCGGGTGGGTAGAATAGAACAGAATAGTACAGAATAGAATATAGTACAGTAGGGTAGAGTAGAGAGAGTAAAGCAGACAAGAGTAGAGCAGAGTAGAATTGAGTCAAATAGAGTCAAAGAGTGCAGGATATACCTGAATAGAGCCAATTCTGGCCGAATCGAGTCAAATGGAAACAAAACGAGATGAATCACACCAAATTGCTTCGAATCGCATCCAATCGAATAGAGTATCGTAGGGTAGAGTAGAACAGAATAGAGTAGAATTGCATAGAATGGAGAAGAGTGGAGTCAAATGGAGTCGAAAAGAGACAAATAGAGTAGAAAAGAGTCGAGTCAAGCCAAATAGGGCCGAATAAGGCTGAACCGAGTGGAAATGAGCTGAATTGAAGCGATTCGAGCCAAATCGAGCTGAATCGAGCTGATGTTGTGGACTCGAGCCGACTCAAGCGTGATGGTGTCCGGTCGCATCGAAATGCTTTGAATCGAATCAAATGGAATCGATTAGAATAGGTTAGGGTAGGGTAGTTTATGATAGGAAGACTAGGGTAGATGCAAGTAGACTACATTAGAGTAGACAAGAGAAGGCTAGAGTAGAAGCCTAGACTAGTAAGCTGGACTAGTCAGCTAGACTAGTGGCATAGAGCAGTAGCCTAGACAACTAGTCTTGAATAGTACCCTAAGTCAGTAATCTGAACGAGTACCCTTGCCTGAACTCTTAGCCTAATCTAGTACCCTTGCCTTAACCAGTAGTCTTAACAAGTACCCTTGCCTTAACCAGTAGTCTTCACTAGTACCCTTGCCTTCACTAGTAGTACGTCCTTAACAAGTAGCCTGAACTGGTACCCTTGCCTTAACCAGTACCCTCAACAAGTACCCATGCCTTAACTAGTAGCCTGGCCTTAACTAGTAGCCTGAACTAGTACACTTGCCTTAAGGAGTACCCTTGCCCGAACTACTCCCCTTAATTAGGACCCTTATTGAGTAACCCTAAGTAGTAGAGTATGGTACGGTGGGGTAGCATAGGGTAGGGAAGCATACGGTGGAACAGAGAAAATAGAAGGAAATAGAATAGAACAGCATAGGTCAGGGTAGGTTAGCTTAGTGCAGGGTATGGTAGAGTAGCATAGGATGGAATCGAGAAAATAGAAAAGGAGACTAGAAAAGAGCAGACTAGATTAGGATAGGCTAGGGTGGGGGAGGGTTTTGTAGAATACAGTAGTGTAGAATGGAATAGAATGGTGTGGAATGGAGTCAAATGGATTCAAACAGAGATGAATAGAGTAGAAAAGAGTTGAATAGAGCCGAATAACGCTGAATAGGACCACATATGACCAAAATGAGCCGAATCGAGTCGAGTCGACCAGATTCGGGATGAATGGAGCCTAGTGGAGCTGAAATGAGCCAAATAGAGACAAACTGAACCCAGCAAAATCAAGCCAAAACACACTTAATTGCATCCTATTGCATCGGATCTCGTCGAATTCCATCAAATCCCACCAAAACGCATCAAATCTCGCGGAATCTCACCGAATCCCATCGAATTGTCTCAAATCGGGTCGAATGGTGTCAAACTGAATGGAATCGAATTAAATTGAATAGATTGGAGTAGTGTAGGTTAGACTGGGATTCAGTAGGGAAGGGCACAGAAGAATAGAATAGAGTAGAACAGAAGAGAATACCAAGAGTAGAATGGAGTAGAGTTGAGTAGAGTGGAATAGTCAGAGTCGGGTAGTGCAGAATATAGATGAATAGATCCAATTCAAGCCGAATCGATTCGAATGGAGAGGAAAGGAGACAAATCGTGATGAATCGAATCGATTAGAATAGATTAGAGTAGGGTAGGGTAGAACAGAATAGAATAGAGTAGAAAAGAGTAGAATGGTGTGGAAGGGAGTTGAATGGAGCCAAATAGAGACAAATAAAGTAGAAAGGGTTGAGTAGAGCTGAACAGGGCTGAATAAGGTTCACTCGAGCCTATTATGCTGCATTGAGCAGAATCGAGACGAATTGACCCAATTCAAGCCAAATAGAGCTAAATCGAGCCGATTCAAGCCTAATCACATGGAATCGCGTCAAAATGCGTTGAATCGAATAGATTAGAGTAGAGGAGGGTACGGCAGGAGAGGCTAGACTACAACACAACAGAACACAATAGAAAGAAGAGAATAGAATTAAGTAGAGTCGGGTCCAGTAGAATAGAGTCAAATTGAGTTGAAGAGAGCCGAAAAGAGCCAAACAGAGCTGAATACAGCCGAATTGACCAAATTCAAGGTGAATCGAGATGAATCATGTCGAGTCGTCTGAAACGTGTCGAATCGAATCAAATAGATTAGTGTGGGGAAGGTAAGGCTACGGTAGGGTAGAGAAGAATAGAATAGAGTAGAATAGAACAGAACAGAAAGAATCGAGTAGACTAGAGTCAAATAGAGTCGAATACTGCCAAAAAGAGCCGAATAGAGTGGAAAAGAGCCGAATAGAACCGAATCGAGTTTAATGGAGCAGAAAGGAGATGAATCGAGCCGATATGACCCGAATCAGGTCGAATCCCATTCAAGTGTGTCGAATAGCATAGAACAGATTACACTAGGCTAAGTTAGGGTAGGGTAGGGTAGAATAGAGTGCAGTAGAACAGAACAGAAGAGAACTGAACTGAAAGAATAGGGTCGAGACGAGCAGAGTATAGAAGAGTAGAGTAGAGTCGAACATTGCCGAATAGAGCCAAATAGAGCCCAAAAGAGCTAAATGGATAGAAACCAAGACAAATCAAGCCGAATCCCGTGGAATCGTGCTCTATCACGTCGAATCCCGTCGAATTGCATTGAATCTGATCAATTCCAATCCAATCAAATAGAATAGACTACAGTAGGGTAGAGTACAATACAATACAGTAGAGAATAGTTTAGGATGGAGTAGAATGGTGTAGCATGGAGTCGAGTGGAGTCGAAAAGAGATAATAGAGTTGAGTAGAGTCTAATAGAGCCGAATAGAGCTGAATAGAGCCTATTCGAGCTGACTGGAGCCGAATGGAGCCGATTAGAGCTGAACCAAACCGATTTGAGCCGATTGGGGATGAATGGAGTGGAAAGGAGCCGATTTGAGCCGAATCGCATCGAGATGCGTGGAATCGAATCCAGTAGAATAGATTAGATTAGGGTAGGATGGAATAGAGTAGACTTGAACACAGTAGAAGAGAATGGAAAGGATACAATAGAATAGAGTAGAAAAGGGTAGAGCAGAGCAGAATAGTGTAGAGTAGAATAGAGTAGAGTAGAACAGAGTCGAATCAAGCTGAATGGAGACGAAACGAGACAAATCGCGTCGACTGGCGTCGAATCCCATCGAATCAATTACAGTAGGGTATAGTAGAAGAGCGTAGAATGGAGTAGAATGGTGTGCAACGGAATCGAGTAGAGTAGAAAAGAGCTGAAGAGAGCCGAAGAGGGCCAAAGAGGGCCAAATCGAGCTGAATTGAGCGAAATCGAGCCGAATCCAGTGAATCGAGCCTAATGGAGCCAAATCGAGCCTAATCGAGCTGAATCGACACTATTCGAGACAAATGGAGCCGAATGGACATGAATCACACCGATTCGGCCCCTAGTCGCGTCAAAATTTCTCGAATTCAATTGAATAGACTAGAGTAGGGGAGGTTCGGGTAGGCTAGAGTAGGGTAGAATAGAGTAGAATAGAATAAAACAGAACAGAACACAACAAAATAGAACAGAACAACACAGAACGAATACAGAAAAGAGTAGGCGAGAGTAGAATAGAGGGGAATAGAGTAGAGTAGAATAGATTTGAACAGAGCCAAATCGAGCCGAATCACGTCGAAATGGGTTGAATCAAATCCAATCAAGTGGATTACAATACCTTAGAGTTGGGTAGCACAGGGTAGGGTAGAATAGAGTAGAATCGTACAGAACAGAGTAGAAACAATACAATAGAGTAGAGAAGAGTAGAATAGAGCTGAATAGAGCCAAATGCAGACAAAATGAGAGGAATCGTGTAGAAGCAAGTAGAGTAAATTAGAGTGGTGTTGTGTAGGGTAGAGCAGAATAGAGTAGAATAGTGTAGAATAGTGTGGAATGAATAGAATGGAGTAGAATGGAGTCAAATAGAAACGAATAGAGTAGAAAAGAGTCGAATGGAGCAGAATAGGGCCGAAGAAGGCCAAATCGAGCAGATTCGAAGCGATTCAAGCCAAAACAAGCTGAATGGAGCCTAACTGAGCCGAATAGAGCCAAATCGAGCCGAATCGAGCCGATTCAGGCTTCATCGCCTCGAATCGCGTTCAACGCGTCAAATCCAATCGAGACGTATAGATTAGAGAAGGGGAGGGGAGGGGAGGGGAGAATAGAACAGAGTAGAGTGGAATAGAAGAGATTAGAACAGAATAGAAGGAATAGAATCGAGTAGAATAGAGTGGAAAAGAGTAGAGTCGAATACAGTCAAATAGAGCCGAATAAGCTGAATAGAGACGAATGGAGCTGAATACAGCCGAAAAGAGCTGTATACTGCCGAATCACACCTAATCGAGCGGAATCAAGCAGAATCGCACTGACTGTCACCAAACAGCGTCGAATCGAATCAGGTTGAATCGAGTCGAGTCACATCGTTTTGAATCAAACAAGGTCAAATCGCTTCATATCGTGTCGAATCCCATCGAATCACGTCGAATAACTTCGAATTGCGTCAAACCTCAGAGAATCCTACTGAATCACGTCGAGTCGCATGGAATCTCATCAAATCCCTTCAGATTTGCCGAATCCAGTCAAGTCCTATCAAATCGCTTTGCACGGAATCGAATTGAATCCAATAGATTAAAGTAGGGTAGGTTCGGGTGGGGTGCCGTTGGGTCGGGTAGGGTAGAATAGAATAGAGTACAACAGAATAGGAGAGAATAGAACAGAACAGAAAGAATACAACAGAATAGAATAGAGTCAAAGAGAGAGAACATAGCCGAATTGAGCCGAGTGGAGACAAAACGAGACGAATCACGTCCGGTTGCTTCGAATCGCGTCAAATCAAATCGAATCGATTAGAAGAGATTAGGGTAGGGAAGGGTAGAATAGAAGAGAGGAAAATAGTGAGGAATGGAGTTGAATGGAGTCCAATAGAGACGGATAGATATGAATAGAGTACAAAAGAGTCGAATAGAGCAGAATAGGGCCGAATAGGCCCAAATAAGGCCTAATTGAGCAGAATCCAGCAGAATCGATGGAATTCGAGCCTAATCGAGCCGAATGGAGTGAAATGGAGCCAAGTCGAGCCGAATAGAGCCGATTCGAACTGAATCGAGCTGATTCAAGCCTAATCGCGTCAAATCGCGTGGAAATACGTCACATCGAAACTAATCAAATAGATTAAGGAAGGGTAGGGTAGGGGCGGGTGGGTAGAATAGAACAGAATAGTACAGAATAGAATATAGTACAGTAGGGTAGAGTAGAGAGAGTAAAGCAGACAAGAGTAGAGCAGAGTAGAATTGAGTCAAATAGAGTCAAAGAGTGCAGGATATACCTGAATAGAGCCAATTCTGGCCGAATCGAGTCAAATGGAAACAAAACGAGATGAATCACACCAAATTGCTTCGAATCGCATCCAATCGAATAGAGTATCGTAGGGTAGAGTAGAACAGAATAGAGTAGAATTGCATAGAATGGAGAAGAGTGGAGTCAAATGGAGTCGAAAAGAGACAAATAGAGTAGAAAAGAGTCGAGTCAAGCCAAATAGGGCCGAATAAGGCTGAACCGAGTGGAAATGAGCTGAATTGAAGCGATTCGAGCCAAATCGAGCTGAATCGAGCTGATGTTGCGGAATCGAGCCGACTCAAGCGTGATGGTGTCCGGTCGCATCGAAATGCTTTGAATCGAATCAAATGGAATCGATTAGAATAGGTTAGGGTAGGGTAGTTTATGATAGGAAGACTAGGGTAGATGCAAGTAGACTACATTAGAGTAGACAAGAGAAGGCTAGAGTAGAAGCCTAGACTAGTAAGCTGGACTAGTCAGCTAGACTAGTGGCATAGAGCAGTAGCCTAGACAACTAGTCTTGAATAGTACCCTAAGTCAGTAATCTGAACGAGTACCCCTGCCTGAACTCTTAGCCTAATCTAGTACCCTTGCCTTAACTAGTAGTCCTAACAAGTACCCTTGGCTTAACTAGTAGTCTTCACTAGTACCCTTGCCTTCACCAGTAGTATGTCCTTAACAAGTAGCCTGAACTGGTACCCTTGCCTTAACCAGTACCCTCAACAAGTACCCATGCCTTAACTAGTAGCCTGGCCTTAACTAGTAGCCTGAACTAGTACACTTGCCTTAAGGAGTACCCTTGCCCGAACTACTCCCCTTAATTAGGACCCTTATTGAGTAACCCTAAGTAGTAGAGTATGGTACGGTGGGGTAGCATAGGGTAGGGAAGCATACGGTGGAACAGAGAAAATAGAAGGAAATAGAATAGAACAGCATAGGTCAGGGTAGGTTAGCTTAGTGCAGGGTATGGTAGAGTAGCATAGGATGGAATCGAGAAAATAGAAAAGGAGACTAGAAAAGAGCAGACTAGATTAGGATAGGCTAGGGTGGGGGAGGGTTTTGTAGAATACAGTAGTGTAGAATGGAATAGAATGGTGTGGAATGGAGTCAAATGGATTCAAACAGAGATGAATAGAGTAGAAAAGAGTTGAATAGAGCCGAATAACGCTGAATAGGACCACATATGACCAAAATGAGCCGAATCGAGTCGAGTCGACCAGATTCGGGATGAATGGAGCCTAGTGGAGCTGAAATGAGCCAAATAGAGACAAACTGAACCCAGCAAAATCAAGCCAAAACACACTTAATTGCATCCTATTGCATCGGATCTCGTCGAATTCCATCAAATCCCACCAAAACGCATCAAATCTCGCGGAATCTCACCGAATCCCATCGAATTGTCTCAAATCGGGTCGAATGGTGTCAAACTGAATGGAATCGAATTAAATTGAATAGATTGGAGTAGTGTAGGTTAGACTGGGATTCAGTAGGGAAGGGCACAGAAGAATAGAATAGAGTAGAACAGAAGAGAATACCAAGAGTAGAATGGAGTAGAGTTGAGTAGAGTGGAATAGTCAGAGTCGGGTAGTGCAGAATATAGATGAATAGATCCAATTCAAGCCGAATCGATTCGAATGGAGAGGAAAGGAGACAAATCGTGATGAATCGAATCGATTAGAATAGATTAGAGTAGGGTAGGGTAGAACAGAATAGAATAGAGTAGAAAAGAGTAGAATGGTGTGGAAGGGAGTTGAATGGAGCCAAATAGAGACAAATAAAGTAGAAAGGGTTGAGTAGAGCTGAACAGGGCTGAATAAGGTTCACTCGAGCCTATTATGCTGAATTGAGCAGAATCGAGACGAATTGACCCAATTCAAGCCAAATAGAGCTAAATCGAGCCGATTCAAGCCTAATCACATGGAATCGCGTCAAAATGCGTTGAATCGAATAGATTAGAGTAGAGGAGGGTACGGCAGGAGAGGCTAGACTACAACACAACAGAACACAATAGAAAGAAGAGAATAGAATTAAGTAGAGTCGGGTCCAGTAGAATAGAGTCAAATTGAGTTGAAAAGAGCCAAACAGAGCTGAATACAGCCGAATTGACCAAATTCAAGGTGAATCGAGATGAATCATGTCGAGTCGTCTGAAACGTGTCGAATCGAATCAAATAGATTAGTGTGGGGAAGGTAAGGCTACGGTAGGGTAGAGAAGAATAGAATAGAGTAGAATAGAACAGAACAGAAAGAATCGAGTAGACTAGAGTCAAATAGAGTCGAATACTGCCAAAAAGAGCCGAATAGAGTGGAAAAGAGCCGAATAGAACCGAATCGAGTTTAATGGAGCAGAAAGGAGATGAATCGAGCCGATATGACCCGAATCAGGTCGAATCCCATTCAAGTGTGTCGAATAGCATAGAACAGATTACACTAGGCTAAGTTAGGGTAGGGTAGGGTAGAATAGAGTGCAGTAGAACAGAACAGAAGAGAACTGAACTGAAAGAATAGGGTCGAGACGAGCAGAGTATAGAAGAGTAGCGTAGAGTCGAACATTGCCGAATAGAGCCAAATAGAGCCCAAAAGAGCTAAATGGATAGAAACCAAGACAAATCACGCCGAATCCCGTGGAATCGTGCCGTATCGCGTCGAATCCCGTCGAATTGCATTGAATCTGATCAATTCCAATCCAATCAAATAGAATAGACTACAGTAGGGTAGAGTACAATACAATACAGTAGAGAATAGTTTAGGATGGAGTAGAATGGTGTAGCATGGAGTCGAGTGGAGTCGAAAAGAGATAATAGAGTTGAGTAGAGTCTAATAGAGCCGAATAGAGCTGAATAGAGCCTATTCGAGCTGACTGGAGCCGATTAGAGCTGAACCGAACCGATTTGAGCCGATTGGGGATGAATGGAGTGGAAAGGAGCCGATTTGAGCTGAATCGCATCGAGATGCGTGGAATCGAATCCAGTAGAATAGATTAGATTAGAGTAGGATGGAATAGAGTAGACTTGAACACAGTAGAAGAGAATGGAAAAGATACATTAGAATATAGTAGAAAAGGGTAGAGCAGAGCAGAATAGTGTAGAGTAGAATAGAGTAGAGTAGAACAGAGTCGAATCAAGCTGAATGGAGACGAAACGAGACAAATCGCGTCGACTGGCGTCGAATCCCATCGAATCAATTACAGTAGGGTATAGTAGAAGAGCGTAGAATGGAGTAGAATGGTGTGCAATGGAATCGAGTAGAGTAGAAAAGAGCTGAAGAGAGCCGAATAGGGCCAAAGAGGGCCAAATCGAGCTGAATTGAGCGAAATCGAGCCGAATCCAGTGAATCGAGCCTAATGGAGCCAAATCGAGCCTAATCGAGCTGAATCGACACTATTCGAGACAAATGGAGCCGAATGGACATGAATCACACCGATTCGGCCCCTAGTCGCGTCAAAATTTCTCGAATTCAATTGAATAGACTAGAGTAGGGGAGGTTCGGGTAGGCTAGAGTAGGGTAGAATAGAGTAGAATAGAATAAAACAGAACAGAACACAACAAAATAGAACAGAACAACACAGAACGAATACAGAAAAGAGTAGGCGAGAGTAGAATAGAGGGGAATAGAGTAGAGTAGAATAGATTTGAACAGAGCCAAATCGAGCCGAATCACGTCGAAATGGGTTGAATCAAATCCAATCAAGTGGATTACAATACCTTAGAGTTGGGTAGCACAGGGTAGGGTAGAATAGAGTAGAATCGTACAGAACAGAGTAGAAACAATACAATAGAGTAGAGAAGAGTAGAATAGAGCTGAATAGAGCCAAATGCAGACAAAATGAGAGGAATCGTGTAGAAGCAAGTAGAGTAAATTAGAGTGGTGTTGGGTAGGGTAGAGCAGAATAGAGTAGAATAGTGTAGAATAGTGTGGAATGAATAGAATGGAGTAGAATGGAGTCAAATAGAAACGAATAGAGTAGAAAAGAGTCGAATAGAGCAGAATAGGGCCGAAGAAGGCCAAATCGAGCAGATTCGAAGCGATTCAAGCCAAAACAAGCTGAATGGAGCCTAACTGAGCCGAATAGAGCCAAATCGAGCCGAATCGAGCCGATTCAAGCTTCATCGCCTCGAATCGCGTTCAACGCGTCAAATCCAATCGAGACGTATAGATTAGAGAAGGGGAGGGGAGGGGAGGGGAGAACAGAACAGAGTAGAGTGGAATAGAAGAGATTAGAACAGAATAGAAGGAATAGAATCGAGTAGAATAGAGTGGAAAAGAGTAGAGTCGAATACAGTCGAATAGAGCCGAATAAGCTGAATAGAGACGAATGGAGCTGAATACAGCCGAAAAGAGCTGTATACTGCCGAATCACACCTAATCGAGCGGAATCAAGCAGAATCGCACTGACTGTCACCGAACAGCGTCGAATCGAATCAGGTCGAATCGAGTCGAGTCACATCGTTTTGAATCAAACAAGGTCAAATCGCTTCATATCGTGTCGAATCCCATCGAATCACGTCGAATAACTTCGAATTGCGTCAAACCTCAGAGAATCCTACTGAATCACGTCGAGTCGCATGGAATCTCATCAAATCCCTTCAGATTTGCCGAATCCAGTCAAGTCCTATCAAATCGCTTTGCACGGAATCGAATTGAATCCAATAGATTAAAGTAGGGTAGGTTCGGGTGGGGTGCCGTTGGGTCGGGTAGGGTAGAATAGAATAGAGTACAACAGAATAGGAGAGAATAGAACAGAACAGAAAGAATACAACAGAATAGAATAGAGTCAAAGAGAGAGAACATAGCCGAATTGAGCCGAGTGGAGACAAAACGAGACGAATCACGTCCGGTTGCTTCGAATCGCGTCAAATCAAATCGAATCGATTAGAAGAGATTAGGGTAGGGAAGGGTAGAATAGAAGAGAGGAAAATAGTGAGGAATGGAGTTGAACGGAGTCCAATAGAGACGGATAGATATGAATAGAGTACAAAAGAGTCGAATAGAGCAGAATAGGGCCGAATAGGACCAAATAAGGCCTAATTGAGCAGAATCCAGCAGAATCGATGGAATTCCAGCCTAATCGAGCCGAGTGGAGTGAAATGGAGCCAAGTCGAGCCGAATAGAGCCGATTCGAACTGAATCGAGCTGATTCAAGCCTAATCGCGTCAAATCGCGTGGAAATACGTCACATCGAAACTAATCAAATAGATTAAGGAAGGGTAGGGTAGGGGCGGGTGGGTAGAATAGAACAGAATAGTACAGAATAGAATATAGTACAGTAGGGTAGAGTAGAGAGAGTAAAGCAGACAAGAGTAGAGCAGAGTAGAATTGAGTCAAATAGAGTCAAAGAGTGCAGGATATACCTGAATAGAGCCAATTCTGGCCGAATCGAGTCAAATGGAAACAAAACGAGATGAATCACACCAAATTGCTTCGAATCGCATCCAATCGAATAGAGTATCGTAGGGTAGAGTAGAACAGAATAGAGTAGAATTGCATAGAATGGAGAAGAGTGGAGTCAAATGGAGTCGAAAAGAGACAAATAGAGTAGAAAAGAGTCGAGTCAAGCCAAATAGGGCCGAATAAGGCTGAACCGAGTGGAAATGAGCTGAATTGAAGCGATTCGAGCCAAATCGAGCTGAATCGAGCTGATGTTGCGGACTCGAGCCGACTCAAGCGTGATGGTGTCCGGTCGCATCGAAATGCTTTGAATCGAATCAAATGGAATCGATTAGAATAGGTTAGGGTAGGGTAGTTTATGATAGGAAGACTAGGGTAGATGCAAGTAGACTACATTAGAGTAGACAAGAGAAGGCTAGAGTAGAAGCCTAGACTAGTAAGCTGGACTAGTCAGCTAGACTAGTGGCATAGAGCAGTAGCCTAGACAACTAGTCTTGAATAGTACCCTAAGTCAGTAATCTGAACGAGTACCCTTGCCTGAACTCTCAGCCTAATCTAGTACCCTTGCCTTAACTAGTAGTCCTAACAAGTACCCTTGGCTTAACTAGTAGTCTTCACTAGTACCCTTGCCTTCACTAGTAGTATGTCCTTAACAAGTAGCCTGAACTGGTACCCTTGCCTTAACCAGTACCCTCAACAAGTACCCATGCCTTAACTAGTAGCCTGGCCTTAACTAGTGCCCTTGCATAACTAGTACCCTGGCCTTAACTAGTAGCCTGAATTAGTACACTTGCCTTAAGGAGTACCCTTGCCCGAACTACTCCCCTTAATTAGGACCCTTATTGAGTAACCCTAAGTAGTAGAGTATGGTACGGTGGGGTAGCATAGGGTAGGGAAGCATACGGTGGAACAGAGAAAATAGAAGGAAATAGAATAGAACAGCATAGGTCAGGGTAGGTTAGCTTAGTGCAGGGTATGGTAGAGTAGCATAGGATGGAATCGAGAAAATAGAAAAGGAGACTAGAAAAGAGCAGACTAGATTAGGATAGGCTAGGGTGGGGGAGGGTTTTGTAGAATACAGTAGTGTAGAATGGAATAGAATGGTGTGGAATGGAGTCAAATGGATTCAAACAGAGATGAATAGAGTAGAAAAGAGTTGAATAGAGCCGAATAACGCTGAATAGGACCACATATGACCAAAATGAGCCGAATCGAGTCGAGTCGACCAGATTCGGGATGAATGGAGCCTAGTGGAGCTGAAATGAGCCAAATAGAGACAAACTGAACCCAGCAAAATCAAGCCAAAACACACTTAATTGCATCCTATTGCATCGGATCTCGTCGAATTCCATCAAATCCCACCAAAACGCATCAAATCTCGCGGAATCTCACCGAATCCCATCGAATTGTCTCAAATCGGGTCGAATGGTGTCAAACTGAATGGAATCGAATTAAATTGAATAGATTGGAGTAGTGTAGGTTAGACTGGGATTCAGTAGGGAAGGGCACAGAAGAATAGAATAGAGTAGAACAGAAGAGAATACCAAGAGTAGAATGGAGTAGAGTTGAGTAGAGTGGAATAGTCAGAGTCGGGTAGTGCAGAATATAGATGAATAGATCCAATTCAAGCCGAATCGATTCGAATGGAGAGGAAAGGAGACAAATCGTGATGAATCGAATCGATTAGAATAGATTAGAGTAGGGTAGGGTAGAACAGAATAGAATAGAGTAGAAAAGAGTAGAATGGTGTGGAAGGGAGTTGAATGGAGCCAAATAGAGACAAATAAAGTAGAAAGGGTTGAGTAGAGCTGAACAGGGCTGAATAAGGTTCACTCGAGCCTAATTATGCTGAATTGAGCAGAATCGAGACGAATTGACCCAATTCAAGCCAAATAGAGCTAAATCGAGCCGATTCAAGCCTAATCACATGGAATCGCGTCAAAATGCGTTGAATCGAATAGATTAGAGTAGAGGAGGGTACGGCAGGAGAGGCTAGACTACAACACAACAGAACACAATAGAAAGAAGAGAATAGAATTAAGTAGAGTCGGGTCCAGTAGAATAGAGTCAAATTGAGTTGAAGAGAGCCGAAAAGAGCCAAACAGAGCTGAATACAGCCGAATTGACCAAATTCAAGGTGAATCGAGATGAATCATGTCGAGTCGTCTGAAACGTGTCGAATCGAATCAAATAGATTAGTGTGGGGAAGGTAAGGCTACGGTAGGGTAGAGAAGAATAGAATAGAGTAGAATAGAACAGAACAGAAAGAATCGAGTAGACTAGAGTCAAATAGAGTCGAATACTGCCAAAAAGAGCCGAATAGAGTGGAAAAGAGCCGAATAGAACCGAATCGAGTTTAATGGAGCAGAAAGGAGATGAATCGAGCCGATATGACCCGAATCAGGTCGAATCCCATTCAAGTGTGTCGAATAGCATAGAACAGATTACACTAGGCTAAGTTAGGGTAGGGTAGGGTAGAATAGAGTGCAGTAGAACAGAACAGAACAGAAGAGAACTGAAAGAATAGGGTCGAGACGAGCAGAGTATAGAAGAGTAGAGTAGAGTAGAGTCGAACATTGCCGAATAGAGCCAAATAGAGCCCAAAAGAGCTAAATGGATAGAAACCAAGACAAATCACGCCGAATCCCGTGGAATCGTGCCGTATCGCGTCGAATCCCGTCGAATTGCATTGAATCTGATCAATTCCAATCCAATCAAATAGAATAGACTACAGTAGGGTAGAGTACAATACAATACAGTAGAGAATAGTTTAGGATGGAGTAGAATGGTGTAGCATGGAGTCGAGTGGAGTCGAAAAGAGATAATAGAGTTGAGTAGAGTCTAATAGAGCCGAATAGAGCTGAATAGAGCCTATTCGAGCTGACTGGAGCCGATTAGAGCTGAACCGAACCGATTTGAGCCGATTGGGGATGAATGGAGTGGAAAGGAGCCGATTTGAGCCGAATCGCATCGAGATGCGTGGAATCGAATCCAGTAGAATAGATTAGATTAGGGTAGGATGGAATAGAGTAGACTTGAACACAGTAGAAGAGAATGGAAAAGATACATTAGAATATAGTAGAAAAGGGTAGAGCAGAGCAGAATAGTGTAGAGTAGAATAGAGTAGAGTAGAACAGAGTCGAATCAAGCTGAATGGAGACGAAACGAGACAAATCGCGTCGACTGGCGTCGAATCCCATCGAATCAATTACAGTAGGGTATAGTAGAAGAGTGTAGAATGGAGTAGAATGGTGTGCAATGGAATCGAGTAGAGTAGAAAAGAGCTGAAGAGAGCCGAATAGGGCCAAAGAGGGCCAAATCGAGCTGAATTGAGCGAAATCGAGCCGAATCCAGTGAATCGAGCCTAATGGAGCCAAATCGAGCCTAATCGAGCTGAATCGACACTATTCGAGACAAATGGAGCCGAATGGACATGAATCACACCGATTCGGCCCCTAGTCGCGTCAAAATTTCTCGAATTCAATTGAATAGACTAGAGTAGGGGAGGTTCGGGTAGGCTAGAGTAGGGTAGAATAGAGTAGAATAGAATAAAACAGAACAGAACACAACAAAATAGAACAGAACAACACAGAACGAATACAGAAAAGAGTAGGCGAGAGTAGAATAGAGGGGAATAGAGTAGAGTAGAATAGATTTGAACAGAGCCAAATCGAGCCGAATCACGTCGAAATGGGTTGAATCAAATCCAATCAAGTGGATTACAATACCTTAGAGTTGGGTAGCACAGGGTAGGGTAGAATAGAGTAGAATCGTACAGAACAGAGTAGAAACAATACAATAGAGTAGAGAAGAGTAGAATAGAGCTGAATAGAGCCAAATGCAGACAAAATGAGAGGAATCGTGTAGAAGCAAGTAGAGTAAATTAGAGTGGTGTTGGGTAGGGTAGAGCAGAATAGAGTAGAATAGTGTAGAATAGTGTGGAATGAATAGAATGGAGTAGAATGGAGTCAAATAGAAACGAATAGAGTAGAAAAGAGTCGAATAGAGCAGAATAGGGCCGAAGAAGGCCAAATCGAGCAGATTCGAAGCGATTCAAGCCAAAACAAGCTGAATGGAGCCTAACTGAGCCGAATAGAGCCAAATCGAGCCGAATCGAGCCGATTCAAGCTTCATCGCCTCGAATCGCGTTCAACGCGTCAAATCCAATCGAGACGTATAGATTAGAGAAGGGGAGGGGAGGGGAGGGGAGAACAGAACAGAGTAGAGTGGAATAGAAGAGATTAGAACAGAATAGAAGGAATAGAATCGAGTAGAATAGAGTGGAAAAGAGTAGAGTCGAATACAGTCGAATAGAGCCGAATAAGCTGAATAGAGACGAATGGAGCTGAATACAGCCGAAAAGAGCTGTATACTGCCGAATCACACCTAATCGAGCGGAATCAAGCAGAATCGCACTGACTGTCACCGAACAGCGTCGAATCGAATCAGGTCGAATCGAGTCGAGTCACATCGTTTTGAATCAAACAAGGTCAAATCGCTTCATATCGTGTCGAATCCCATCGAATCACGTCGAATAACTTCGAATTGCGTCAAACCTCAGAGAATCCTACTGAATCACGTCGAGTCGCATGGAATCTCATCAAATCCCTTCAGATTTGCCGAATCCAGTCAAGTCCTATCAAATCGCTTTGCACGGAATCGAATTGAATCCAATAGATTAAAGTAGGGTAGGTTCGGGTGGGGTGCCGTTGGGTCGGGTAGGGTAGAATAGAATAGAGTACAACAGAATAGGAGAGAATAGAACAGAACAGAAAGAATACAACAGAATAGAATAGAGTCAAAGAGAGAGAACATAGCCGAATTGAGCCGAGTGGAGACAAAACGAGACGAATCACGTCCGGTTGCTTCGAATCGCGTCAAATCAAATCGAATCGATTAGAAGAGATTAGGGTAGGGAAGGGTAGAATAGAAGAGAGGAAAATAGTGAGGAATGGAGTTGAACGGAGTCCAATAGAGACGGATAGATATGAATAGAGTACAAAAGAGTCGAATAGAGCAGAATAGGGCCGAATAGGCCCAAATAAGGCCTAATTGAGCAGAATCCAGCAGAATCGATGGAATTCGAGCCTAATCGAGCCAAATGGAGTGAAATGGAGCCAAGTCGAGCCGAATAGAGCCGATTCGAACTGAATCGAGCTGATTCAAGCCTAATCGCGTCAAATCGCGTGGAAATACGTCACATCGAAACTAATCAAATAGATTAAGGAAGGGTAGGGTAGGGGCGGGTGGGTAGAATAGAACAGAATAGTACAGAATAGAATATAGTACAGTAGGGTAGAGTAGAGAGAGTAAAGCAGACAAGAGTAGAGCAGAGTAGAATTGAGTCAAATAGAGTCAAAGAGTGCAGGATATACCTGAATAGAGCCAATTCTGGCCGAATCGAGTCAAATGGAAACAAAACGAGATGAATCACACCAAATTGCTTCGAATCGCATCCAATCGAATAGAGTATCGTAGGGTAGAGTAGAACAGAATAGAGTAGAATTGCATAGAATGGAGAAGAGTGGAGTCAAATGGAGTCGAAAAGAGACAAATAGAGTAGAAAAGAGTCGAGTCAAGCCAAATAGGGCCGAATAAGGCTGAACCGAGTGGAAATGAGCTGAATTGAAGCGATTCGAGCCAAATCGAGCTGAATCGAGCTGATGTTGCGGACTCGAGCCGACTCAAGCGTGATGGTGTCCGGTCGCATCGAAATGCTTTGAATCGAATCAAATGGAATCGATTAGAATAGGTTAGGGTAGGGTAGTTTATGATAGGAAGACTAGGGTAGATGCAAGTAGACTACATTAGAGTAGACAAGAGAAGGCTAGAGTAGAAGCCTAGACTAGTAAGCTGGACTAGTCAGCTAGACTAGTGGCATAGAGCAGTAGCCTAGACAACTAGTCTTGAATAGTACCCTAAGTCAGTAATCTGAACGAGTACCCTTGCCTGAACTCTCAGCCTAATCTAGTACCCTTGCCTTAACTAGTAGTCCTAACAAGTACCCTTGGCTTAACTAGTAGTCTTCACTAGTACCCTTGCCTTCACTAGTAGTATGTCCTTAACAAGTAGCCTGAACTGGTACCCTTGCCTTAACCAGTACCCTCAACAAGTACCCATGCCTTAACTAGTAGCCTGGCCTTAACTAGTGCCCTTGCATAACTAGTACCCTGTCCTTAACTAGTAGCCTGAATTAGTACACTTGCCTTAAGGAGTACCCTTGCCCGAACTACTCCCCTTAATTAGGACCCTTATTGAGTAACCCTAAGTAGTAGAGTATGGTACGGTGGGGTAGCATAGGGTAGGGAAGCATACGGTGGAACAGAGAAAATAGAAGGAAATAGAATAGAACAGCATAGGTCAGGGTAGGTTAGCTTAGTGCAGGGTATGGTAGAGTAGCATAGGATGGAATCGAGAAAATAGAAAAGGAGACTAGAAAAGAGCAGACTAGATTAGGATAGGCTAGGGTGGGGGAGGGTTTTGTAGAATACAGTAGTGTAGAATGGAATAGAATGGTGTGGAATGGAGTCAAATGGATTCAAACAGAGATGAATAGAGTAGAAAAGAGTTGAATAGAGCCGAATAACGCTGAATAGGACCACATATGACCAAAATGAGCCGAATCGAGTCGAGTCGACCAGATTCGGGATGAATGGAGCCTAGTGGAGCTGAAATGAGCCAAATAGAGACAAACTGAACCCAGCAAAATCAAGCCAAAACACACTTAATTGCATCCTATTGCATCGGATCTCGTCGAATTCCATCAAATCCCACCAAAACGCATCAAATCTCGCGGAATCTCACCGAATCCCATCGAATTGTCTCAAATCGGGTCGAATGGTGTCAAACTGAATGGAATCGAATTAAATTGAATAGATTGGAGTAGTGTAGGTTAGACTGGGATTCAGTAGGGAAGGGCACAGAAGAATAGAATAGAGTAGAACAGAAGAGAATACCAAGAGTAGAATGGAGTAGAGTTGAGTAGAGTGGAATAGTCAGAGTCGGGTAGTGCAGAATATAGATGAATAGATCCAATTCAAGCCGAATCGATTCGAATGGAGAGGAAAGGAGACAAATCGTGATGAATCGAATCGATTAGAATAGATTAGAGTAGGGTAGGGTAGAACAGAATAGAATAGAGTAGAAAAGAGTAGAATGGTGTGGAAGGGAGTTGAATGGAGCCAAATAGAGACAAATAAAGTAGAAAGGGTTGAGTAGAGCTGAACAGGGCTGAATAAGGTTCACTCGAGCCTAATTATGCTGAATTGAGCAGAATCGAGACGAATTGACCCAATTCAAGCCAAATAGAGCTAAATCGAGCCGATTCAAGCCTAATCACATGGAATCGCGTCGAAATGCGTTGGATCGAATAGATTAGAGTAGAGGAGGGTACGGCAGGAGAGGCTAGACTACAACACAACAGAACACAATAGAAAGAAGAGAATAGAATTAAGTAGAGTCGGGTCCAGTAGAATAGAGTCAAATTGAGTTGAAGAGAGCCGAAAAGAGCCAAACAGAGCTGAATACAGCCGAATTGACCAAATTCAAGGTGAATCGAGATGAATCATGTCGAGTCGTCTGAAACGTGTCGAATCGAATCAAATAGATTAGTGTGGGGAAGGTAAGGCTACGGTAGGGTAGAGAAGAATAGAATAGAGTAGAATAGAACAGAACAGAAAGAATCGAGTAGACTAGAGTCAAATAGAGTCGAATACTGCCAAAAAGAGCCGAATAGAGTGGAAAAGAGCCGAATAGAACCGAATCGAGTTTAATGGAGCAGAAAGGAGATGAATCGAGCCGATATGACCCGAATCAGGTCGAATCCCATTCAAGTGTGTCGAATAGCATAGAACAGATTACACTAGGCTAAGTTAGGGTAGGGTAGGGTAGAATAGAGTGCAGTAGAACAGAACAGAAGAGAACTGAACTGAAAGAATAGGGTCGAGACGAGCAGAGTATAGAAGAGTAGCGTAGAGTCGAACATTGCCGAATAGAGCCAAATAGAGCCCAAAAGAGCTAAATGGATAGAAACCAAGACAAATCACGCCGAATCCCGTGGAATCGTGCCGTATCGCGTCGAATCCCGTCGAATTGCATTGAATCTGATCAATTCCAATCCAATCAAATAGAATAGACTACAGTAGAGTAGAGTACAATACAATACAGTAGAGAATAGTTTAGGATGGAGTAGAATGGTGTAGCATGGAGTCGAGTGGAGTCGAAAAGAGATAATAGAGTTGAGTAGAGTCTAATAGAGCCGAATAGAGCTGAATAGAGCCTATTCGAGCTGACTGGAGCCGATTAGAGCTGAACCGAACCGATTTGAGCCGATTGGGGATGAATGGAGTGGAAAGGAGCCGATTTGAGCCGAATCGCATCGAGATGCGTGGAATCGAATCCAGTAGAATAGATTAGATTAGGGTAGGATGGAATAGAGTAGACTTGAACACAGTAGAAGAGAATGGAAAAGATACATTAGAATATAGTAGAAAAGGGTAGAGCAGAGCAGAATAGTGTAGAGTAGAATAGAGTAGAGTAGAACAGAGTCGAATCAAGCTGAATGGAGACGAAACGAGACAAATCGCGTCGACTGGCGTCGAATCCCATCGAATCAATTACAGTAGGGTATAGTAGAAGAGCGTAGAATGGAGTAGAATGGTGTGCAATGGAATCGAGTAGAGTAGAAAAGAGCTGAAGAGAGCCGAATAGGGCCAAAGAGGGCCAAATCGAGCTGAATTGAGCGAAATCGAGCCGAATCCAGTGAATCGAGCCTAATGGAGCCAAATCGAGCCTAATCGAGCTGAATCGACACTATTCGAGACAAATGGAGCCGAATGGACATGAATCACACCGATTCGGCCCCTAGTCGCGTCAAAATTTCTCGAATTCAATTGAATAGACTAGAGTAGGGGAGGTTCGGGTAGGCTAGAGTAGGGTAGAATAGAGTAGAATAGAATAAAACAGAACAGAACACAACAAAATAGAACAGAACAACACAGAACGAATACAGAAAAGAGTAGGCGAGAGTAGAATAGAGGGGAATAGAGTAGAGTAGAATAGATTTGAACAGAGCCAAATCGAGCCGAATCACGTCGAAATGGGTTGAATCAAATCCAATCAAGTGGATTACAATACCTTAGAGTTGGGTAGCACAGGGTAGGGTAGAATAGAGTAGAATCGTACAGAACAGAGTAGAAACAATACAATAGAGTAGAGAAGAGTAGAATAGAGCTGAATAGAGCCAAATGCAGACAAAATGAGAGGAATCGTGTAGAAGCAAGTAGAGTAAATTAGAGTGGTGTTGGGTAGGGTAGAGCAGAATAGAGTAGAATAGTGTAGAATAGTGTGGAATGAATAGAATGGAGTAGAATGGAGTCAAATAGAAACGAATAGAGTAGAAAAGAGTCGAATAGAGCAGAATAGGGCCGAAGAAGGCCAAATCGAGCAGATTCGAAGCGATTCAAGCCAAAACAAGCTGAATGGAGCCTAACTGAGCCGAATAGAGCCAAATCGAGCCGAATCGAGCCGATTCAAGCTTCATCGCCTCGAATCGCGTTCAACGCGTCAAATCCAATCGAGACGTATAGATTAGAGAAGGGGAGGGGAGGGGAGGGGAGAACAGAACAGAGTAGAGTGGAATAGAAGAGATTAGAACAGAATAGAAGGAATAGAATCGAGTAGAATAGAGTGGAAAAGAGTAGAGTCGAATACAGTCGAATAGAGCCGAATAAGCTGAATAGAGACGAATGGAGCTGAATACAGCCGAAAAGAGCTGTATACTGCCGAATCACACCTAATCGAGCGGAATCAAGCAGAATCGCACTGACTGTCACCGAACAGCGTTGAATCGAATCAGGTCGAATCGAGTCGAGTCACATCGTTTTGAATCAAACAAGGTCAAATCGCTTCATATCGTGTCGAATCCCATCGAATCACGTCGAATAACTTCGAATTGCGTCAAACCTCAGAGAATCCTACTGAATCACGTCGAGTCGCATGGAATCTCATCAAATCCCTTCAGATTTGCCGAATCCAGTCAAGTCCTATCAAATCGCTTTGCACGGAATCGAATTGAATCCAATAGATTAAAGTAGGGAAGGTTCGGGTGGGGTGCCGTTGGGTCGGGTAGGGTAGAATAGAATAGAGTACAACAGAATAGGAGAGAATAGAACAGAACAGAAAGAATACAACAGAATAGAATAGAGTCAAAGACAGAGAACATAGCCGAATTGAGCCGAGTGGAGACAAAACGAGACGAATCACGTCCGGTTGCTTCGAATCGCGTCAAATCAAATCGAATCGATTAGAAGAGATTAGGGTAGGGAAGGGTAGAATAGAAGAGAGGAAAATAGTGAGGAATGGAGTTGAACGGAGTCCAATAGAGACGGATAGATATGAATAGAGTACAAAAGAGTCGAATAGAGCAGAATAGGGCCGAATAGGACCAAATAAGGCCTAATTGAGCAGAATCCAGCAGAATCGATGGAATTCCAGCCTAATCGAGCCGAGTGGAGTGAAATGGAGCCAAGTCGAGCCGAATAGAGCCGATTCGAACTGAATCGAGCTGATTCAAGCCTAATCGCGTCAAATCGCGTGGAAATACGTCACATCGAAACTAATCAAATAGATTAAGGAAGGGTAGGGTAGGGGCGGGTGGGTAGAATAGAACAGAATAGTACAGAATAGAATATAGTACAGTAGGGTAGAGTAGAGAGAGTAAAGCAGACAAGAGTAGAGCAGAGTAGAATTGAGTCAAATAGAGTCAAAGAGTGCAGGATATACCTGAATAGAGCCAATTCTGGCCGAATCGAGTCAAATGGAAACAAAACGAGATGAATCACACCAAATTGCTTCGAATCGCATCCAATCGAATAGAGTATCGTAGGGTAGAGTAGAACAGAATAGAGTAGAATTGCATAGAATGGAGAAGAGTGGAGTCAAATGGAGTCGAAAAGAGACAAATAGAGTAGAAAAGAGTCGAGTCAAGCCAAATAGGGCCGAATAAGGCTGAACCGAGTGGAAATGAGCTGAATTGAAGCGATTCGAGCCAAATCGAGCTGAATCGAGCTGATGTTGCGGACTCGAGCCGACTCAAGCGTGATGGTGTCCGGTCGCATCGAAATGCTTTGAATCGAATCAAATGGAATCGATTAGAATAGGTTAGGGTAGGGTAGTTTATGATAGGAAGACTAGGGTAGATGCAAGTAGACTACATTAGAGTAGACAAGAGAAGGCTAGAGTAGAAGCCTAGACTAGTAAGCTGGACTAGTCAGCTAGACTAGTGGCATAGAGCAGTAGCCTAGACAACTAGTCTTGAATAGTACCCTAAGTCAGTAATCTGAACGAGTACCCTTGCCTGAACTCTCAGCCTAATCTAGTACCCTTGCCTTAACTAGTAGTCCTAACAAGTACCCTTGGCTTAACTAGTAGTCTTCACTAGTACCCTTGCCTTCACTAGTAGTATGTCCTTAACAAGTAGCCTGAACTGGTACCCTTGCCTTAACCAGTACCCTCAACAAGTACCCATGCCTTAACTAGTAGCCTGGCCTTAACTAGTGCCCTTGCATAACTAGTACCCTGTCCTTAACTAGTAGCCTGAATTAGTACACTTGCCTTAAGGAGTACCCTTGCCCGAACTACTCCCCTTAATTAGGACCCTTATTGAGTAACCCTAAGTAGTAGAGTATGGTACGGTGGGGTAGCATAGGGTAGGGAAGCATACGGTGGAACAGAGAAAATAGAAGGAAATAGAATAGAACAGCATAGGTCAGGGTAGGTTAGCTTAGTGCAGGGTATGGTAGAGTAGCATAGGATGGAATCGAGAAAATAGAAAAGGAGACTAGAAAAGAGCAGACTAGATTAGGATAGGCTAGGGTGGGGGAGGGTTTTGTAGAATACAGTAGTGTAGAATGGAATAGAATGGTGTGGAATGGAGTCAAATGGATTCAAACAGAGATGAATAGAGTAGAAAAGAGTTGAATAGAGCCGAATAACGCTGAATAGGACCACATATGACCAAAATGAGCCGAATCGAGTCGAGTCGACCAGATTCGGGATGAATGGAGCCTAGTGGAGCTGAAATGAGCCAAATAGAGACAAACTGAACCCAGCAAAATCAAGCCAAAACACACTTAATTGCATCCTATTGCATCGGATCTCGTCGAATTCCATCAAATCCCACCAAAACGCATCAAATCTCGCGGAATCTCACCGAATCCCATCGAATTGTCTCAAATCGGGTCGAATGGTGTCAAACTGAATGGAATCGAATTAAATTGAATAGATTGGAGTAGTGTAGGTTAGACTGGGATTCAGTAGGGAAGGGCACAGAAGAATAGAATAGAGTAGAACAGAAGAGAATACCAAGAGTAGAATGGAGTAGAGTTGAGTAGAGTGGAATAGTCAGAGTCGGGTAGTGCAGAATATAGATGAATAGATCCAATTCAAGCCGAATCGATTCGAATGGAGAGGAAAGGAGACAAATCGTGATGAATCGAATCGATTAGAATAGATTAGAGTAGGGTAGGGTAGAACAGAATAGAATAGAGTAGAAAAGAGTAGAATGGTGTGGAAGGGAGTTGAATGGAGCCAAATAGAGACAAATAAAGTAGAAAGGGTTGAGTAGAGCTGAACAGGGCTGAATAAGGTTCACTCGAGCCTAATTATGCTGAATTGAGCAGAATCGAGACGAATTGACCCAATTCAAGCCAAATAGAGCTAAATCGAGCCGATTCAAGCCTAATCACATGGAATCGCGTCGAAATGCGTTGGATCGAATAGATTAGAGTAGAGGAGGGTACGGCAGGAGAGGCTAGACTACAACACAACAGAACACAATAGAAAGAAGAGAATAGAATTAAGTAGAGTCGGGTCCAGTAGAATAGAGTCAAATTGAGTTGAAGAGAGCCGAAAAGAGCCAAACAGAGCTGAATACAGCCGAATTGACCAAATTCAAGGTGAATCGAGATGAATCATGTCGAGTCGTCTGAAACGTGTCGAATCGAATCAAATAGATTAGTGTGGGGAAGGTAAGGCTACGGTAGGGTAGAGAAGAATAGAATAGAGTAGAATAGAACAGAACAGAAAGAATCGAGTAGACTAGAGTCAAATAGAGTCGAATACTGCCAAAAAGAGCCGAATAGAGTGGAAAAGAGCCGAATAGAACCGAATCGAGTTTAATGGAGCAGAAAGGAGATGAATCGAGCCGATATGACCCGAATCAGGTCGAATCCCATTCAAGTGTGTCGAATAGCATAGAACAGATTACACTAGGCTAAGTTAGGGTAGGGTAGGGTAGAATAGAGTGCAGTAGAACAGAACAGAAGAGAACTGAACTGAAAGAATAGGGTCGAGACGAGCAGAGTATAGAAGAGTAGCGTAGAGTCGAACATTGCCGAATAGAGCCAAATAGAGCCCAAAAGAGCTAAATGGATAGAAACCAAGACAAATCACGCCGAATCCCGTGGAATCGTGCCGTATCGCGTCGAATCCCGTCGAATTGCATTGAATCTGATCAATTCCAATCCAATCAAATAGAATAGACTACAGTAGGGTAGAGTACAATACAATGCAGTAGAGAATAGTTTAGGATGGAGTAGAATGGTGTAGCATGGAGTCGAGTGGAGTCGAAAAGAGATAATAGAGTTGAGTAGAGTCTAATAGAGCCGAATAGAGCTGAATAGAGCCTATTCGAGCTGACTGGAGCCGATTAGAGCTGAACCGAACCGATTTGAGCCGATTGGGGATGAATGGAGTGGAAAGGAGCCAATTTGAGCTGAATCGCATCGAGATGCGTGGAATCGAATCCAGTAGAATAGATTAGATTAGAGTAGGATGGAATAGAGTAGACTTGAACACAGTAGAAGAGAATGGAAAAGATACATTAGAATATAGTAGAAAAGGGTAGAGCAGAGCAGAATAGTGTAGAGTAGAATAGAGTAGAGTAGAACAGAGTCGAATCAAGCTGAATGGAGACGAAACGAGACAAATCGCGTCGACTGGCGTCGAATCCCATCGAATCAATTACAGTAGGGTATAGTAGAAGAGCGTAGAATGGAGTAGAATGGTGTGCAATGGAATCGAGTAGAGTAGAAAAGAGCTGAAGAGAGCCGAATAGGGCCAAAGAGGGCCAAATCGAGCTGAATTGAGCGAAATCGAGCCGAATCCAGTGAATCGAGCCTAATGGAGCCAAATCGAGCCTAATCGAGCTGAATCGACACTATTCGAGACAAATGGAGCCGAATGGACATGAATCACACCGATTCGGCCCCTAGTCGCGTCAAAATTTCTCGAATTCAATCGAATAGACTAGAGTAGGGGAGGTTCGGGTAGGCTAGAGTAGGGTAGAATAGAGTAGAATAGAATAAAACAGAACAGAACACAACAAAATAGAACAGAACAACACAGAACGAATACAGAAAAGAGTAGGCGAGAGTAGAATAGAGGGGAATAGAGTAGAGTAGAATAGATTTGAACAGAGCCAAATCGAGCCGAATCACGTCGAAATGGGTTGAATCAAATCCAATCAAGTGGATTACAATACCTTAGAGTTGGGTAGCACAGGGTAGGGTAGAATAGAGTAGAATCGTACAGAACAGAGTAGAAACAATACAATAGAGTAGAGAAGAGTAGAATAGAGCTGAATAGAGCCAAATGCAGACAAAATGAGAGGAATCGTGTAGAAGCAAGTAGAGTAAATTAGAGTGGTGTTGTGTAGGGTAGAGCAGAATAGAGTAGAATAGTGTAGAATAGTGTGGAATGAATAGAATGGAGTAGAATGGAGTCAAATAGAAACGAATAGAGTAGAAAAGAGTCGAATAGAGCAGAATAGGGCCGAAGAAGGCCAAATCGAGCAGATTCGAAGCGATTCAAGCCAAAACAAGCTGAATGGAGCCTAACTGAGCCGAATAGAGCCAAATCGAGCCGAATAGAGCCGATTCAAGCTTCATCGCCTCGAATCGCGTTCAACGCGTCAAATCCAATCGAGACGTATAGATTAGAGAAGGGGAGGGGAGGGGAGGGGAGAACAGAACAGAGTAGAGTGGAATAGAAGAGATTAGAACAGAATAGAAGGAATAGAATCGAGTAGAATAGAGTGGAAAAGAGTAGAGTCGAATACAGTCGAATAGAGCCGAATAAGCTGAATAGAGACGAATGGAGCTGAATACAGCCGAAAAGAGCTGTATACTGCCGAATCACACCTAATCGAGCGGAATCAAGCAGAATCGCACTGACTGTCACCGAACAGCGTCGAATCGAATCAGGTCGAATCGAGTCGAGTCACATCGTTTTGAATCAAACAAGGTCAAATCGCTTCATATCGTGTCGAATCCCATCGAATCACGTCGAATAACTTCGAATTGCGTCAAACCTCAGAGAATCCTACTGAATCACGTCGAGTCGCATGGAATCTCATCAAATCCCTTCAGATTTGCCGAATCCAGTCAAGTCCTATCAAATCGCTTTGCACGGAATCGAATTGAATCCAATAGATTAAAGTAGGGTAGGTTCGGGTGGGGTGCCGTTGGGTCGGGTAGGGTAGAATAGAATAGAGTACAACAGAATAGGAGAGAATAGAACAGAACAGAAAGAATACAACAGAATAGAATAGAGTCAAAGAGAGAGAACATAGCCGAATTGAGCCGAGTGGAGACAAAACGAGACGAATCACGTCCGGTTGCTTCGAATCGCGTCAAATCAAATCGAATCGATTAGAAGAGATTAGGGTAGGGAAGGGTAGAATAGAAGAGAGGAAAATAGTGAGGAATGGAGTTGAACGGAGTCCAATAGAGACGGATAGATATGAATAGAGTACAAAAGAGTCGAATAGAGCAGAATAGGGCCGAATAGGCCCAAATAAGGCCTAATTGAGCAGAATCCAGCAGAATCGATGGAATTCGAGCCTAATCGAGCCGAATGGAGTGAAATGGAGCCAAGTCGAGCCGAATAGAGCCGATTCGAACTGAATCGAGCTGATTCAAGCCTAATCGCGTCAAATCGCGTGGAAATACGTCACATCGAAACTAATCAAATAGATTAAGGAAGGGTAGGGTAGGGGCGGGTGGGTAGAATAGAACAGAATAGTACAGAATAGAATATAGTACAGTAGGGTAGAGTAGAGAGAGTAAAGCAGACAAGAGTAGAGCAGAGTAGAATTGAGTCAAATAGAGTCAAAGAGTGCAGGATATACCTGAATAGAGCCAATTCTGGCCGAATCGAGTCAAATGGAAACAAAACGAGATGAATCACACCAAATTGCTTCGAATCGCATCCAATCGAATAGAGTATCGTAGGGTAGAGTAGAACAGAATAGAGTAGAATTGCATAGAATGGAGAAGAGTGGAGTCAAATGGAGTCGAAAAGAGACAAATAGAGTAGAAAAGAGTCGAGTCAAGCCAAATAGGGCCGAATAAGGCTGAACCGAGTGGAAATGAGCTGAATTGAAGCGATTCGAGCCAAATCGAGCTGAATCGAGCTGATGTTGCGGACTCGAGCCGACTCAAGCGTGATGGTGTCCGGTCGCATCGAAATGCTTTGAATCGAATCAAATGGAATCGATTAGAATAGGTTAGGGTAGGGTAGTTTATGATAGGAAGACTAGGGTAGATGCAAGTAGACTACATTAGAGTAGACAAGAGAAGGCTAGAGTAGAAGCCTAGACTAGTAAGCTGGACTAGTCAGCTAGACTAGTGGCATAGAGCAGTAGCCTAGACAACTAGTCTTGAATAGTACCCTAAGTCAGTAATCTGAACGAGTACCCTTGCCTGAACTCTCAGCCTAATCTAGTACCCTTGCCTTAACTAGTAGTCCTAACAAGTACCCTTGGCTTAACTAGTAGTCTTCACTAGTACCCTTGCCTTCACTAGTAGTATGTCCTTAACAAGTAGCCTGAACTGGTACCCTTGCCTTAACCAGTACCCTCAACAAGTACCCATGCCTTAACTAGTAGCCTGGCCTTAACTAGTGCCCTTGCATAACTAGTACCCTGTCCTTAACTAGTAGCCTGAATTAGTACACTTGCCTTAAGGAGTACCCTTGCCCGAACTACTCCCCTTAATTAGGACCCTTATTGAGTAACCCTAAGTAGTAGAGTATGGTACGGTGGGGTAGCATAGGGTAGGGAAGCATACGGTGGAACAGAGAAAATAGAAGGAAATAGAATAGAACAGCATAGGTCAGGGTAGGTTAGCTTAGTGCAGGGTATGGTAGAGTAGCATAGGATGGAATCGAGAAAATAGAAAAGGAGACTAGAAAAGAGCAGACTAGATTAGGATAGGCTAGGGTGGGGGAGGGTTTTGTAGAATACAGTAGTGTAGAATGGAATAGAATGGTGTGGAATGGAGTCAAATGGATTCAAACAGAGATGAATAGAGTAGAAAAGAGTTGAATAGAGCCGAATAACGCTGAATAGGACCACATATGACCAAAATGAGCCGAATCGAGTCGAGTCGACCAGATTCGGGATGAATGGAGCCTAGTGGAGCTGAAATGAGCCAAATAGAGACAAACTGAACCCAGCAAAATCAAGCCAAAACACACTTAATTGCATCCTATTGCATCGGATCTCGTCGAATTCCATCAAATCCCACCAAAACGCATCAAATCTCGCGGAATCTCACCGAATCCCATCGAATTGTCTCAAATCGGGTCGAATGGTGTCAAACTGAATGGAATCGAATTAAATTGAATAGATTGGAGTAGTGTAGGTTAGACTGGGATTCAGTAGGGAAGGGCACAGAAGAATAGAATAGAGTAGAACAGAAGAGAATACCAAGAGTAGAATGGAGTAGAGTTGAGTAGAGTGGAATAGTCAGAGTCGGGTAGTGCAGAATATAGATGAATAGATCCAATTCAAGCCGAATCGATTCGAATGGAGAGGAAAGGAGACAAATCGTGATGAATCGAATCGATTAGAATAGATTAGAGTAGGGTAGGGTAGAACAGAATAGAATAGAGTAGAAAAGAGTAGAATGGTGTGGAAGGGAGTTGAATGGAGCCAAATAGAGACAAATAAAGTAGAAAGGGTTGAGTAGAGCTGAACAGGGCTGAATAAGGTTCACTCGAGCCTAATTATGCTGAATTGAGCAGAATCGAGACGAATTGACCCAATTCAAGCCAAATAGAGCTAAATCGAGCCGATTCAAGCCTAATCACATGGAATCGCGTCGAAATGCGTTGGATCGAATAGATTAGAGTAGAGGAGGGTACGGCAGGAGAGGCTAGACTACAACACAACAGAACACAATAGAAAGAAGAGAATAGAATTAAGTAGAGTCGGGTCCAGTAGAATAGAGTCAAATTGAGTTGAAGAGAGCCGAAAAGAGCCAAACAGAGCTGAATACAGCCGAATTGACCAAATTCAAGGTGAATCGAGATGAATCATGTCGAGTCGTCTGAAACGTGTCGAATCGAATCAAATAGATTAGTGTGGGGAAGGTAAGGCTACGGTAGGGTAGAGAAGAATAGAATAGAGTAGAATAGAACAGAACAGAAAGAATCGAGTAGACTAGAGTCAAATAGAGTCGAATACTGCCAAAAAGAGCCGAATAGAGTGGAAAAGAGCCGAATAGAACCGAATCGAGTTTAATGGAGCAGAAAGGAGATGAATCGAGCCGATATGACCCGAATCAGGTCGAATCCCATTCAAGTGTGTCGAATAGCATAGAACAGATTACACTAGGCTAAGTTAGGGTAGGGTAGGGTAGAATAGAGTGCAGTAGAACAGAACAGAAGAGAACTGAACTGAAAGAATAGGGTCGAGACGAGCAGAGTATAGAAGAGTAGCGTAGAGTCGAACATTGCCGAATAGAGCCAAATAGAGCCCAAAAGAGCTAAATGGATAGAAACCAAGACAAATCACGCCGAATCCCGTGGAATCGTGCCGTATCGCGTCGAATCCCGTCGAATTGCATTGAATCTGATCAATTCCAATCCAATCAAATAGAATAGACTACAGTAGGGTAGAGTACAATACAATGCAGTAGAGAATAGTTTAGGATGGAGTAGAATGGTGTAGCATGGAGTCGAGTGGAGTCGAAAAGAGATAATAGAGTTGAGTAGAGTCTAATAGAGCCGAATAGAGCTGAATAGAGCCTATTCGAGCTGACTGGAGCCGATTAGAGCTGAACCGAACCGATTTGAGCCGATTGGGGATGAATGGAGTGGAAAGGAGCCAATTTGAGCTGAATCGCATCGAGATGCGTGGAATCGAATCCAGTAGAATAGATTAGATTAGAGTAGGATGGAATAGAGTAGACTTGAACACAGTAGAAGAGAATGGAAAAGATACATTAGAATATAGTAGAAAAGGGTAGAGCAGAGCAGAATAGTGTAGAGTAGAATAGAGTAGAGTAGAACAGAGTCGAATCAAGCTGAATGGAGACGAAACGAGACAAATCGCGTCGACTGGCGTCGAATCCCATCGAATCAATTACAGTAGGGTATAGTAGAAGAGTGTAGAATGGAGTAGAATGGTGTGCAATGGAATCGAGTAGAGTAGAAAAGAGCTGAAGAGAGCCGAATAGGGCCAAAGAGGGCCAAATCGAGCTGAATTGAGCGAAATCGAGCCGAATCCAGTGAATCGAGCCTAATGGAGCCAAATCGAGCCTAATCGAGCTGAATCGACACTATTCGAGACAAATGGAGCCGAATGGACATGAATCACACCGATTCGGCCCCTAGTCGCGTCAAAATTTCTCGAATTCAATCGAATAGACTAGAGTAGGGGAGGTTCGGGTAGGCTAGAGTAGGGTAGAATAGAGTAGAATAGAATAAAACAGAACAGAACACAACAAAATAGAACAGAACAACACAGAACGAATACAGAAAAGAGTAGGCGAGAGTAGAATAGAGGGGAATAGAGTAGAGTAGAATAGATTTGAACAGAGCCAAATCGAGCCGAATCACGTCGAAATGGGTTGAATCAAATCCAATCAAGTGGATTACAATACCTTAGAGTTGGGTAGCACAGGGTAGGGTAGAATAGAGTAGAATCGTACAGAACAGAGTAGAAACAATACAATAGAGTAGAGAAGAGTAGAATAGAGCTGAATAGAGCCAAATGCAGACAAAATGAGAGGAATCGTGTAGAAGCAAGTAGAGTAAATTAGAGTGGTGTTGGGTAGGGTAGAGCAGAATAGAGTAGAATAGTGTAGAATAGTGTGGAATGAATAGAATGGAGTAGAATGGAGTCAAATAGAAACGAATAGAGTAGAAAAGAGTCGAATAGAGCAGAATAGGGCCGAAGAAGGCCAAATCGAGCAGATTCGAAGCGATTCAAGCCAAAACAAGCTGAATGGAGCCTAACTGAGCCGAATAGAGCCAAATCGAGCCGAATCGAGCCGATTCAAGCTTCATCGCCTCGAATCGCGTTCAACGCGTCAAATCCAATCGAGACGTATAGATTAGAGAAGGGGAGGGGAGGGGAGGGGAGAACAGAACAGAGTAGAGTGGAATAGAAGAGATTAGAACAGAATAGAAGGAATAGAATCGAGTAGAATAGAGTGGAAAAGAGTAGAGTCGAATACAGTCGAATAGAGCCGAATAAGCTGAATAGAGACGAATGGAGCTGAATACAGCCGAAAAGAGCTGTATACTGCCGAATCACACCTAATCGAGCGGAATCAAGCAGAATCGCACTGACTGTCACCGAACAGCGTCGAATCGAATCAGGTCGAATCGAGTCGAGTCACATCGTTTTGAATCAAACAAGGTCAAATCGCTTCATATCGTGTCGAATCCCATCGAATCACGTCGAATAACTTCGAATTGCGTCAAACCTCAGAGAATCCTACTGAATCACGTCGAGTCGCATGGAATCTCATCAAATCCCTTCAGATTTGCCGAATCCAGTCAAGTCCTATCAAATCGCTTTGCACGGAATCGAATTGAATCCAATAGATTAAAGTAGGGTAGGTTCGGGTGGGGTGCCGTTGGGTCGGGTAGGGTAGAATAGAATAGAGTACAACAGAATAGGAGAGAATAGAACAGAACAGAAAGAATACAACAGAATAGAATAGAGTCAAAGAGAGAGAACATAGCCGAATTGAGCCGAGTGGAGACAAAACGAGACGAATCACGTCCGGTTGCTTCGAATCGCGTCAAATCAAATCGAATCGATTAGAAGAGATTAGGGTAGGGAAGGGTAGAATAGAAGAGAGGAAAATAGTGAGGAATGGAGTTGAACGGAGTCCAATAGAGACGGATAGATATGAATAGAGTACAAAAGAGTCGAATAGAGCAGAATAGGGCCGAATAGGCCCAAATAAGGCCTAATTGAGCAGAATCCAGCAGAATCGATGGAATTCGAGCCTAATCGAGCCGAATGGAGTGAAATGGAGCCAAGTCGAGCCGAATAGAGCCGATTCGAACTGAATCGAGCTGATTCAAGCCTAATCGCGTCAAATCGCGTGGAAATACGTCACATCGAAACTAATCAAATAGATTAAGGAAGGGTAGGGTAGGGGCGGGTGGGTAGAATAGAACAGAATAGTACAGAATAGAATATAGTACAGTAGGGTAGAGTAGAGAGAGTAAAGCAGACAAGAGTAGAGCAGAGTAGAATTGAGTCAAATAGAGTCAAAGAGTGCAGGATATACCTGAATAGAGCCAATTCTGGCCGAATCGAGTCAAATGGAAACAAAACGAGATGAATCACACCAAATTGCTTCGAATCGCATCCAATCGAATAGAGTATCGTAGGGTAGAGTAGAACAGAATAGAGTAGAATTGCATAGAATGGAGAAGAGTGGAGTCAAATGGAGTCGAAAAGAGACAAATAGAGTAGAAAAGAGTCGAGTCAAGCCAAATAGGGCCGAATAAGGCTGAACCGAGTGGAAATGAGCTGAATTGAAGCGATTCGAGCCAAATCGAGCTGAATCGAGCTGATGTTGCGGACTCGAGCCGACTCAAGCGTGATGGTGTCCGGTCGCATCGAAATGCTTTGAATCGAATCAAATGGAATCGATTAGAATAGGTTAGGGTAGGGTAGTTTATGATAGGAAGACTAGGGTAGATGCAAGTAGACTACATTAGAGTAGACAAGAGAAGGCTAGAGTAGAAGCCTAGACTAGTAAGCTGGACTAGTCAGCTAGACTAGTGGCATAGAGCAGTAGCCTAGACAACTAGTCTTGAATAGTACCCTAAGTCAGTAATCTGAACGAGTACCCTTGCCTGAACTCTCAGCCTAATCTAGTACCCTTGCCTTAACTAGTAGTCCTAACAAGTACCCTTGGCTTAACTAGTAGTCTTCACTAGTACCCTTGCCTTCACTAGTAGTATGTCCTTAACAAGTAGCCTGAACTGGTACCCTTGCCTTAACCAGTACCCTCAACAAGTACCCATGCCTTAACTAGTAGCCTGGCCTTAACTAGTGCCCTTGCATAACTAGTACCCTGTCCTTAACTAGTAGCCTGAATTAGTACACTTGCCTTAAGGAGTACCCTTGCCCGAACTACTCCCCTTAATTAGGACCCTTATTGAGTAACCCTAAGTAGTAGAGTATGGTACGGTGGGGTAGCATAGGGTAGGGAAGCATACGGTGGAACAGAGAAAATAGAAGGAAATAGAATAGAACAGCATAGGTCAGGGTAGGTTAGCTTAGTGCAGGGTATGGTAGAGTAGCATAGGATGGAATCGAGAAAATAGAAAAGGAGACTAGAAAAGAGCAGACTAGATTAGGATAGGCTAGGGTGGGGGAGGGTTTTGTAGAATACAGTAGTGTAGAATGGAATAGAATGGTGTGGAATGGAGTCAAATGGATTCAAACAGAGATGAATAGAGTAGAAAAGAGTTGAATAGAGCCGAATAACGCTGAATAGGACCACATATGACCAAAATGAGCCGAATCGAGTCGAGTCGACCAGATTCGGGATGAATGGAGCCTAGTGGAGCTGAAATGAGCCAAATAGAGACAAACTGAACCCAGCAAAATCTAGCCAAAACACACTTAATTGCATCCTATTGCATCGGATCTCGTCGAATTCCATCAAATCCCACCAAAACGCATCAAATCTCGCGGAATCTCACCGAATCCCATCGAATTGTCTCAAATCGGGTCGAATGGTGTCAAACTGAATGGAATCGAATTAAATTGAATAGATTGGAGTAGTGTAGGTTAGACTGGGATTCAGTAGGGAAGGGCACAGAAGAATAGAATAGAGTAGAACAGAAGAGAATACCAAGAGTAGAATGGAGTAGAGTTGAGTAGAGTGGAATAGTCAGAGTCGGGTAGTGCAGAATATAGATGAATAGATCCAATTCAAGCCGAATCGATTCGAATGGAGAGGAAAGGAGACAAATCGTGATGAATCGAATCGATTAGAATAGATTAGAGTAGGGTAGGGTAGAACAGAATAGAATAGAGTAGAAAAGAGTAGAATGGTGTGGAAGGGAGTTGAATGGAGCCAAATAGAGACAAATAAAGTAGAAAGGGTTGAGTAGAGCTGAACAGGGCTGAATAAGGTTCACTCGAGCCTAATTATGCTGAATTGAGCAGAATCGAGACGAATTGACCCAATTCAAGCCAAATAGAGCTAAATCGAGCCGATTCAAGCCTAATCACATGGAATCGCGTCGAAATGCGTTGGATCGAATAGATTAGAGTAGAGGAGGGTACGGCAGGAGAGGCTAGACTACAACACAACAGAACACAATAGAAAGAAGAGAATAGAATTAAGTAGAGTCGGGTCCAGTAGAATAGAGTCAAATTGAGTTGAAGAGAGCCGAAAAGAGCCAAACAGAGCTGAATACAGCCGAATTGACCAAATTCAAGGTGAATCGAGATGAATCATGTCGAGTCGTTTGAAACGTGTCGAATCGAATCAAATAGATTAGTGTGGGGAAGGTAAGGCTACGGTAGGGTAGAGAAGAATAGAATAGAGTAGAATAGAACAGAACAGAAAGAATCGAGTAGACTAGAGTCAAATAGAGTCGAATACTGCCAAAAAGAGCCGAATAGAGTGGAAAAGAGCCGAATAGAACCGAATCGAGTTTAATGGAGCAGAAAGGAGATGAATCGAGCCGATATGACCCGAATCAGGTCGAATCCCATTCAAGTGTGTCGAATAGCATAGAACAGATTACACTAGGCTAAGTTAGGGTAGGGTAGGGTAGAATAGAGTGCAGTAGAACAGAACAGAAGAGAACTGAACTGAAAGAATAGGGTCGAGACGAGCAGAGTATAGAAGAGTAGAGTAGAGTCGAACATTGCCGAATAGAGCCAAATAGAGCCCAAAAGAGCTAAATGGATAGAAACCAAGACAAATCACGCCGAATCCCGTGGAATCGTGCCGTATCACGTCGAATCCCGTCGAATTGCATTGAATCTGATCAATTCCAATCCAATCAAATAGAATAGACTACAGTAGGGTAGAGTACAATACAATACAGTAGACAATAGTTTAGGATGGAGTAGAATGGTGTAGCATGGAGTCGAGTGGAGTCGAAAAGAGATAATAGAGTTGAGTAGAGTCTAATAGAGCCGAATAGAGCTGAATAGAGCCTATTCGAGCTGACTGGAGCCGAATGGAGCCGATTAGAGCTGAACCGAACCGATTTGAGCCGATTGGGGATGAATGGAGTGGAAAGGAGCCGATTTGAGCCGAATCGCATCGAGATGCGTGGAATCGAATCCAGTAGAATAGATTAGATTAGGGTAGGATGGAATAGAGTAGACTTGAACACAGTAGAAGAGAATGGAAAGGATACAATAGAATAGAGTAGAAAAGGGTAGAACAGAGCAGAATAGTGTAGAGTAGAATAGAGTAGAGTAGAACAGAGTCGAATCAAGCTGAATGGAGACGAAACGAGACAAATCGCGTCGAATGGCGTCGAATCCCATCGAATCAATTACAGTAGGGTATAGTAGAAGAGCGTAGAATGGAGTAGAATGGTGTGCAATGGAATCGAGTAGAGTAGAAAAGAGCTGAAGAGAGCCGAATAGGGCCAAAGAGGGCGAAATCGAGCTGAATTGAGCGAAATCGAGCCGAATCCAGTGAATCGAGCCTAATGGAGCCAAATCGAGCCTAATCGAGCTGAATCGACACTATTCGAGACAAATGGAGCCGAATGGACATGAATCACACCGATTCGGCCCCTAGTCGCATCAAAATTTCTCGAATTCAATTGAATAGACTAGAGTAGGGGAGGTTCGGGTAGGCTAGAGTAGGGTAGAATAGAGTAGAATAGAATAAAACAGAACAGAACACAACAAAATAGAACAGAACAACACAGAACGAATACAGAAAAGAGTAGGCTAGAGTAGAATAGAGGGGAATAGAGTAGAGTAGAATAGATTTGAACAGAGCCAAATCGAGCCGAATCACGTCGAAATGGGTTGAATCAAATCCAATCAAGTGGATTACAATACCTTAGAGTTGGGTAGCACAGGGTAGGGTAGAATAGAGTAGAATCGTACAGAACAGAGTAGAAACAATACAATAGAGTAGAGAAGAGTAGAATAGAGCTGAATAGAGCCAAATGCAGACAAAATGAGAGGAATCGTGTAGAAGCAAGTAGAGTAAATTAGAGTGGTGTTGGGTAGGGTAGAGCAGAATAGAGTAGAATAGTGTGGAATGAATAGAATGGAGTAGAATGGAGTCAAATAGAAACGAATAGAGTAGAAAAGAGTCGAATAGAGCAGAATAGGGCCGAAGAAGGCCAAATCGAGCAGATTCGAAGCGATTCAAGCCAAAACAAGCTGAATGGAGCCTATCTGAGCCGAATAGAGCCAAATCGAGCCGAATCGAGCCGATTCAAGCTTCATCGCCTCGAATCGCGTTCAACGCGTCAAATCCAATCGAGACGTATAGATTAGAGAAGGGGAGGGGAGGGGAGGGTAGAATAGAACAGAGTAGAGTGGAATAGAAGAGATTAGAACAGAATAGAAGGAATAGAATCGAGTAGAATAGAGTGGAAAAGAGTAGAGTCGAATACAGTCAAATAGAGCCGAATAAGCTGAATAGAGACGAATGGAGCTGAATACAGCCGAAAAGAGCTGTATACTGCCGAATCACACCTAATCGAGCGGAATCAAGCAGAATCGCACTGACTGTCACCGAACAGCGTCGAATCGAATCAGGTCGAATCGAGTCGAGTCACATCGTTTTGAATCAAACAAGGTCAAATCGCTTCATATCGTGTCGAATCCCATCGAATCACGTCGAATAACTTCGAATTGCGTCAAACCTCAGAGAATCCTACTGAACCACGTCGAGTCGCATGGAATCTCATCAAATCCCTTCAGATTTGCCGAATCCAGTCAAGTCCTATCAAATCGCTTTGCACGGAATCGAATTGAATCCAATAGATTAAAGTAGGGTAGGTTCGGGTGGGGTGCCGTTGGGTCGGGTAGGGTAGAATAGAATAGAGTACAACAGAATAGGAGAGAATAGAACAGAACAGAAAGAATACAACAGAATAGAATAGAGTCAAAGAGAGAGAACATAGCCGAATTGAGCCGAGTGGAGACAAAACGAGACGAATCACGTCCGGTTGCTTCGAATCGCGTCAAATCAAATCGAATCGATTAGAAGAGATTAGGGTAGGGAAGGGTAGAATAGAAGAGAGGAAAATAGTGAGGAATGGAGTTGAACGGAGTCCAATAGAGACGGATAGATATGAATAGAGTACAAAAGAGTCGAATAGAGCAGAATAGGGCCGAATAGGCCCAAATAAGGCCTAATTGAGCAGAATCCAGCAGAATCGATGGAATTCGAGCCTAATCGAGCCGAATGGAGTGAAATGGAGCCAAGTCGAGCCGAATAGAGCCGATTCGAACTGAATCGAGCTGATTCAAGCCTAATCGCGTCAAATCGCGTGGAAATACGTCACATCGAAACTAATCAAATAGATTAAGGAAGGGTAGGGTAGGGGCGGGTGGGTAGAATAGAACAGAATAGTACAGAATAGAATATAGTACAGTAGGGTAGAGTAGAGAGAGTAAAGCAGACAAGAGTAGAGCAGAGTAGAATTGAGTCAAATAGAGTCAAAGAGTGCAGGATATACCTGAATAGAGCCAATTCTGGCCGAATCGAGTCAAATGGAAACAAAACGAGATGAATCACACCAAATTGCTTCGAATCGCATCCAATCGAATAGAGTATCGTAGGGTAGAGTAGAACAGAATAGAGTAGAATTGCATAGAATGGAGAAGAGTGGAGTCAAATGGAGTCGAAAAGAGACAAATAGAGTAGAAAAGAGTCGAGTCAAGCCAAATAGGGCCGAATAAGGCTGAACCGAGTGGAAATGAGCTGAATTGAAGCGATTCGAGCCAAATCGAGCTGAATCGAGCTGATGTTGCGGACTCGAGCCGACTCAAGCGTGATGGTGTCCGGTCGCATCGAAATGCTTTGAATCGAATCAAATGGAATCGATTAGAATAGGTTAGGGTAGGGTAGTTTATGATAGGAAGACTAGGGTAGATGCAAGTAGACTACATTAGAGTAGACAAGAGAAGGCTAGAGTAGAAGCCTAGACTAGTAAGCTGGACTAGTCAGCTAGACTAGTGGCATAGAGCAGTAGCCTAGACAACTAGTCTTGAATAGTACCCTAAGTCAGTAATCTGAACGAGTACCCTTGCCTGAACTCTCAGCCTAATCTAGTACCCTTGCCTTAACTAGTAGTCCTAACAAGTACCCTTGGCTTAACTAGTAGTCTTCACTAGTACCCTTGCCTTCACTAGTAGTATGTCCTTAACAAGTAGCCTGAACTGGTACCCTTGCCTTAACCAGTACCCTCAACAAGTACCCATGCCTTAACTAGTAGCCTGGCCTTAACTAGTGCCCTTGCATAACTAGTACCCTGGCCTTAACTAGTAGCCTGAATTAGTACACTTGCCTTAAGGAGTACCCTTGCCCGAACTACTCCCCTTAATTAGGACCCTTATTGAGTAACCCTAAGTAGTAGAGTATGGTACGGTGGGGTAGCATAGGGTAGGGAAGCATACGGTGGAACAGAGAAAATAGAAGGAAATAGAATAGAACAGCATAGGTCAGGGTAGGTTACCTTAGTGCAGGGTATGGTAGAGTAGCATAGGATGGAATCGAGAAAATAGAAAAGGAGACTAGAAAAGAGCAGACTAGATTAGGATAGGCTAGGGTGGGGGAGGGTTTTGTAGAATACAGTAGTGTAGAATGGAATAGAATGGTGTGGAATGGAGTCAAATGCATTCAAACAGAGATGAATAGAGTAGAAAAGAGTTGAATAGAGCCGAATAACGCTGAATAGGACCACATATGACCAAAATGAGCCGAATCGAGTCGAGTCGACCAGATTCGGGATGAATGGAGCCTAGTGGAGCTGAAATGAGCCAAATAGAGACAAACTGAACCCAGCAAAATCAAGCCAAAACACACTTAATTGCATCCTATTGCATCGGATCTCGTCGAATTCCATCAAATCCCACCAAAACGCATCAAATCTCGCGGAATCTCACCGAATCCCATCGAATTGTCTCAAATCGGGTCGAATGGTGTCAAACTGAATGGAATCGAATTAAATTGAATAGATTGGAGTAGTGTAGGTTAGACTGGGATTCAGTAGGGAAGGGCACAGAAGAATAGAATAGAGTAGAACAGAAGAGAATACCAAGAGTAGAATGGAGTAGAGTTGAGTAGAGTGGAATAGTCAGAGTCGGGTAGTGCAGAATATAGATGAATAGATCCAATTCAAGCCGAATCGATTCGAATGGAGAGGAAAGGAGACAAATCGTGATGAATCGAATCGATTAGAATAGATTAGAGTAGGGTAGGGTAGAACAGAATAGAATAGAGTAGAAAAGAGTAGAATGGTGTGGAAGGGAGTTGAATGGAGCCAAATAGAGACAAATAAAGTAGAAAGGGTTGAGTAGAGCTGAACAGGGCTGAATAAGGTTCACTCGAGCCTAATTATGCTGAATTGAGCAGAATCGAGACGAATTGACCCAATTCAAGCCAAATAGAGCTAAATCGAGCCGATTCAAGCCTAATCACATGGAATCGCGTCAAAATGCGTTGAATCGAATAGATTAGAGTAGAGGAGGGTACGGCAGGAGAGGCTAGACTACAACACAACAGAACACAATAGAAAGAAGAGAATAGAATTAAGTAGAGTCGGGTCCAGTAGAATAGAGTCAAATTGAGTTGAAGAGAGCCGAAAAGAGCCAAACAGAGCTGAATACAGCCGAATTGACCAAATTCAAGGTGAATCGAGATGAATCATGTCGAGTCGTTTGAAACGTGTCGAATCGAATCAAATAGATTAGTGTGGGGAAGGTAAGGCTACGGTAGGGTAGAGAAGAATAGAATAGAGTAGAATAGAACAGAACAGAAAGAATCGAGTAGACTAGAGTCAAATAGAGTCGAATACTGCCAAAAAGAGCCGAATAGAGTGGAAAAGAGCCGAATAGAACCGAATCGAGTTTAATGGAGCAGAAAGGAGATGAATCGAGCCGATATGACCCGAATCAGGTCGAATCCCATTCAAGTGTGTCGAATAGCATAGAACAGATTACACTAGGCTAAGTTAGGGTAGGGTAGGGTAGAATAGAGTGCAGTAGAACAGAACAGAAGAGAACTGAACTGAAAGAATAGGGTCGAGACGAGCAGAGTATAGAAGAGTAGAGTAGAGTCGAACATTGCCGAATAGAGCCAAATAGAGCCCAAAAGAGCTAAATGGATAGAAACCAAGACAAATCACGCCGAATCCCGTGGAATCGTGCCGTATCACGTCGAATCCCGTCGAATTGCATTGAATCTGATCAATTCCAATCCAATCAAATAGAATAGACTACAGTAGGGTAGAGTACAATACAATACAGTAGACAATAGTTTAGGATGGAGTAGAATGGTGTAGCATGGAGTCGAGTGGAGTCGAAAAGAGATAATAGAGTTGAGTAGAGTCTAATAGAGCCGAATAGAGCTGAATAGAGCCTATTCGAGCTGACTGGAGCCGAATGGAGCCGATTAGAGCTGAACCGAACCGATTTGAGCCGATTGGGGATGAATGGAGTGGAAAGGAGCCGATTTGAGCCGAATCGCATCGAGATGCGTGGAATCGAATCCAGTAGAATAGATTAGATTAGGGTAGGATGGAATAGAGTAGACTTGAACACAGTAGAAGAGAATGGAAAGGATACAATAGAATAGAGTAGAAAAGGGTAGAACAGAGCAGAATAGTGTAGAGTAGAATAGAGTAGAGTAGAACAGAGTCGAATCAAGCTGAATGGAGACGAAACGAGACAAATCGCGTCGACTGGCGTCGAATCCCATCGAATCAATTACAGTAGGGTATAGTAGAAGAGCGTAGAATGGAGTAGAATGGTGTGCAATGGAATCGAGTAGAGTAGAAAAGAGCTGAAGAGAGCCGAATAGGGCCAAAGAGGGCCAAATCGAGCTGAATTGAGCGAAATCGAGCCGAATCCAGTGAATCGAGCCTAATGGAGCCAAATCGAGCCTAATCGAGCTGAATCGACACTATTCGAGACAAATGGAGCCGAATGGACATGAATCACACCGATTCGGCCCCTAGTCGCATCAAAATTTCTCGAATTCAATTGAATAGACTAGAGTAGGGGAGGTTCGGGTACGCTAGAGTAGGGTAGAATAGAGTAGAATAGAATAAAACAGAACAGAACACAACAAAATAGAACAGAACAACACAGAACGAATACAGAAAAGAGTAGGCTAGAGTAGAATAGAGGGGAATAGAGTAGAGTAGAATAGATTTGAACAGAGCCAAATCGAGCCGAATCACGTCGAAATGGGTTGAATCAAATCCAATCAAGTGGATTACAATACCTTAGAGTTGGGTAGCACAGGGTAGGGTAGAATAGAGTAGAATCGTACAGAATAGAGTAGAAACAATACAATAGAGTAGAGAAGAGTAGAATAGAGCTGAATAGAGCCAAATGCAGACAAAATGAGAGGAATCGTGTAGAAGCAAGTAGAGTAAATTAGAGTGGTGTTGGGTAGGGTAGAGCAGAATAGAGTAGAATAGTGTGGAATGAATAGAATGGAGTAGAATGGAGTCAAATAGAAACGAATAGAGTAGAAAAGAGTCGAATAGAGCAGAATAGGGCCGAAGAAGGCCAAATCGAGCAGATTCGAAGCGATTCAAGCCAAAACAAGCTGAATGGAGCCTATCTGAGCCGAATAGAGCCAAATCGAGCCGAATCGAGCCGATTCAAGCTTCATCGCCTCGAATCGCGTTCAACGCGTCAAATCCAATCGAGACGTATAGATTAGAGAAGGGGAGGGGAGGGGAGGGTAGAATAGAACAGAGTAGAGTGGAATAGAAGAGATTAGAACAGAATAGAAGGAATAGAATCGAGTAGAATAGAGTGGAAAAGAGTAGAGTCGAATACAGTCAAATAGAGCCGAATAAGCTGAATAGAGACGAATGGAGCTGAATACAGCCGAAAAGAGCTGTATACTGCCGAATCACACCTAATCGAGCGGAATCAAGCAGAATCGCACTGACTGTCACCGAACAGCGTCGAATCGAATCAGGTCGAATCGAGTCGAGTCACATCGTTTTGAATCAAACAAGGTCAAATCGCTTCATATCGTGTCGAATCCCATCGAATCACGTCGAATAACTTCGAATTGCGTCAAACCTCAGAGAATCCTACTGAATCACGTCGAGTCGCATGGAATCTCATCAAATCCCTTCAGATTTGCCGAATCCAGTCAAGTCCTATCAAATCGCTTTGCACGGAATCGAATTGAATCCAATAGATTAAAGTAGGGTAGGTTCGGGTGGGGTGCCGTTGGGTCGGGTAGGGTAGAATAGAATAGAGTACAACAGAATAGGAGAGAATAGAACAGAACAGAAAGAATACAACAGAATAGAATAGAGTCAAAGAGAGAGAACATAGCCGAATTGAGCCGAGTGGAGACAAAACGAGACGAATCACGTCCGGTTGCTTCGAATCGCGTCAAATCAAATCGAATCGATTAGAAGAGATTAGGGTAGGGAAGGGTAGAATAGAAGAGAGGAAAATAGTGAGGAATGGAGTTGAACGGAGTCCAATAGAGACGGATAGATATGAATAGAGTACAAAAGAGTCGAATAGAGCAGAATAGGGCCGAATAGGCCCAAATAAGGCCTAATTGAGCAGAATCCAGCAGAATCGATGGAATTCGAGCCTAATCGAGCCGAATGGAGTGAAATGGAGCCAAGTCGAGCCGAATAGAGCCGATTCGAACTGAATCGAGCTGATTCAAGCCTAATCGCGTCAAATCGCGTGGAAATACGTCACATCGAAACTAATCAAATAGATTAAGGAAGGGTAGGGTAGGGGCGGGTGGGTAGAATAGAACAGAATAGTACAGAATAGAATATAGTACAGTAGGGTAGAGTAGAGAGAGTAAAGCAGACAAGAGTAGAGCAGAGTAGAATTGAGTCAAATAGAGTCAAAGAGTGCAGGATATACCTGAATAGAGCCAATTCTGGCCGAATCGAGTCAAATGGAAACAAAACGAGATGAATCACACCAAATTGCTTCGAATCGCATCCAATCGAATAGAGTATCGTAGGGTAGAGTAGAACAGAATAGAGTAGAATTGCATAGAATGGAGAAGAGTGGAGTCAAATGGAGTCGAAAAGAGACAAATAGAGTAGAAAAGAGTCGGGTCAAGCCAAATAGGGCCGAATAAGGCTGAACCGAGTGGAAATGAGCTGAATTGAAGCGATTCGAGCCAAATCGAGCTGAATCGAGCTGATGTTGCGGAATCGAGCCGACTCAAGCGTGATGGTGTCCGGTCGCATCGAAATGCTTTGAATCGAATCAAATGGAATCGATTAGAATAGGTTAGGGTAGGGTAGTTTATGATAGGAAGACTAGGGTAGATGCAAGTAGACTACATTAGAGTAGACAAGAGAAGGCTAGAGTAGAAGCCTAGACTAGTAAGCTGGACTAGTCAGCTAGACTAGTGGCATAGAGCAGTAGCCTAGACAACTAGTCTTGAATAGTACCCTAAGTCAGTAATCTGAACGAGTACCCTTGCCTGAACTCTCAGCCTAATCTAGTACCCTTGCCTTAACTAGTAGTCCTAACAAGTACCCTTGGCTTAACTAGTAGTCTTCACTAGTACCCTTGCCTTCACTAGTAGTATGTCCTTAACAAGTAGCCTGAACTGGTACCCTTGCCTTAACCAGTACCCTCAACAAGTACCCATGCCTTAACTAGTAGCCTGGCCTTAACTAGTGCCCTTGCATAACTAGTACCCTGGCCTTAACTAGTAGCCTGAATTAGTACACTTGCCTTAAGGAGTACCCTTGCCCGAACTACTCCCCTTAATTAGGACCCTTATTGAGTAACCCTAAGTAGTAGAGTATGGTACGGTGGGGTAGCATAGGGTAGGGAAGCATACGGTGGAACAGAGAAAATAGAAGGAAATAGAATAGAACAGCATAGGTCAGGGTAGGTTACCTTAGTGCAGGGTATGGTAGAGTAGCATAGGATGGAATCGAGAAAATAGAAAAGGAGACTAGAAAAGAGCAGACTAGATTAGGATAGGCTAGGGTGGGGGAGGGTTTTGTAGAATACAGTAGTGTAGAATGGAATAGAATGGTGTGGAATGGAGTCAAATGGATTCAAACAGAGATGAATAGAGTAGAAAAGAGTTGAATAGAGCCGAATAACGCTGAATAGGACCACATATGACCAAAATGAGCCGAATCGAGTCGAGTCGACCAGATTCGGGATGAATGGAGCCTAGTGGAGCTGAAATGAGCCAAATAGAGACAAACTGAACCCAGCAAAATCAAGCCAAAACACACTTAATTGCATCCTATTGCATCGGATCTCGTCGAATTCCATCAAATCCCACCAAAACGCATCAAATCTCGCGGAATCTCACCGAATCCCATCGAATTGTCTCAAATCGGGTCGAATGGTGTCAAACTGAATGGAATCGAATTAAATTGAATAGATTGGAGTAGTGTAGGTTAGACTGGGATTCAGTAGGGAAGGGCACAGAAGAATAGAATAGAGTAGAACAGAAGAGAATACCAAGAGTAGAATGGAGTAGAGTTGAGTAGAGTGGAATAGTCAGAGTCGGGTAGTGCAGAATATAGATGAATAGATCCAATTCAAGCCGAATCGATTCGAATGGAGAGGAAAGGAGACAAATCGTGATGAATCGAATCGATTAGAATAGATTAGAGTAGGGTAGGGTAGAACAGAATAGAATAGAGTAGAAAAGAGTAGAATGGTGTGGAAGGGAGTTGAATGGAGCCAAATAGAGACAAATAAAGTAGAAAGGGTTGAGTAGAGCTGAACAGGGCTGAATAAGGTTCACTCGAGCCTAATTATGCTGAATTGAGCAGAATCGAGACGAATTGACCCAATTCAAGCCAAATAGAGCTAAATCGAGCCGATTCAAGCCTAATCACATGGAATCGCGTCAAAATGCGTTGAATCGAATAGATTAGAGTAGAGGAGGGTACGGCAGGAGAGGCTAGACTACAACACAACAGAACACAATAGAAAGAAGAGAATAGAATTAAGTAGAGTCGGGTCCAGTAGAATAGAGTCAAATTGAGTTGAAGAGAGCCGAAAAGAGCCAAACAGAGCTGAATACAGCCGAATTGACCAAATTCAAGGTGAATCGAGATGAATCATGTCGAGTCGTTTGAAACGTGTCGAATCGAATCAAATAGATTAGTGTGGGGAAGGTAAGGCTACGGTAGGGTAGAAAAGAATAGAATAGAGTAGAATAGAACAGAACAGAAAGAATCGAGTAGACTAGAGTCAAATAGAGTCGAATACTGCCAAAAAGAGCCGAATAGAGTGGAAAAGAGCCGAATAGAACCGAATCGAGTTTAATGGAGCAGAAAGGAGATGAATCGAGCCGATATGACCCGAATCAGGTCGAATCCCATTCAAGTGTGTCGAATAGCATAGAACAGATTACACTAGGCTAAGTTAGGGTAGGGTAGGGTAGAATAGAGTGCAGTAGAACAGAACAGAAGAGAACTGAACTGAAAGAATAGGGTCGAGACGAGCAGAGTATAGAAGAGTAGAGTAGAGTCGAACATTGCCGAATAGAGCCAAATAGAGCCCAAAAGAGCTAAATGGATAGAAACCAAGACAAATCACGCCGAATCCCGTGGAATCGTGCCGTATCACGTCGAATCCCGTCGAATTGCATTGAATCTGATCAATTCCAATCCAATCAAATAGAATAGACTACAGTAGGGTAGAGTACAATACAATACAGTAGACAATAGTTTAGGATGGAGTAGAATGGTGTAGCATGGAGTCGAGTGGAGTCGAAAAGAGATAATAGAGTTGAGTAGAGTCTAATAGAGCCGAATAGAGCTGAATAGAGCCTATTCGAGCTGACTGGAGCCGAATGGAGCCGATTAGAGCTGAACCGAACCGATTTGAGCCGATTGGGGATGAATGGAGTGGAAAGGAGCCGATTTGAGCCGAATCGCATCGAGATGCGTGGAATCGAATCCAGTAGAATAGATTAGATTAGGGTAGGATGGAATAGAGTAGACTTGAACACAGTAGAAGAGAATGGAAAGGATACAATAGAATAGAGTAGAAAAGGGTAGAACAGCGCAGAATAGTGTAGAGTAGAATAGAGTAGAGTAGAACAGAGTCGAATCAAGCTGAATGGAGACGAAACGAGACAAATCGCGTCGACTGGCGTCGAATCCCATCGAATCAATTACAGTAGGGTATAGTAGAAGAGCGTAGAATGGAGTAGAATGGTGTGCAATGGAATCGAGTAGAGTAGAAAAGAGCTGAAGAGAGCCGAATAGGGCCAAAGAGGGCCAAATCGAGCTGAATTGAGCGAAATCGAGCCGAATCCAGTGAATCGAGCCTAATGGAGCCAAATCGAGCCTAATCGAGCTGAATCGACACTATTCGAGACAAATGGAGCCGAATGGACATGAATCACACCGATTCGGCCCCTAGTCGCATCAAAATTTCTCGAATTCAATTGAATAGACTAGAGTAGGGGAGGTTCGGGTAGGCTAGAGTAGGGTAGAATAGAGTAGAATAGAATAAAACAGAACAGAACACAACAAAATAGAACAGAACAACACAGAACGAATACAGAAAAGAGTAGGCTAGAGTAGAATAGAGGGGAATAGAGTAGAGTAGAATAGATTTGAACAGAGCCAAATCGAGCCGAATCACGTCGAAATGGGTTGAATCAAATCCAATCAAGTGGATTACAATACCTTAGAGTTGGGTAGCACAGGGTAGGGTAGAATAGAGTAGAATCGTACAGAACAGAGTAGAAACAATACAATAGAGTAGAGAAGAGTAGAATAGAGCTGAATAGAGCCAAATGCAGACAAAATGAGAGGAATCGTGTAGAAGCAAGTAGAGTAAATTAGAGTGGTGTTGGGTAGGGTAGAGCAGAATAGAGTAGAATAGTGTGGAATGAATAGAATGGAGTAGAATGGAGTCAAATAGAAACGAATAGAGTAGAAAAGAGTCGAATAGAGCAGAATAGGGCCGAAGAAGGCCAAATCGAGCAGATTCGAAGCGATTCAAGCCAAAACAAGCTGAATGGAGCCTATCTGAGCCGAATAGAGCCAAATCGAGCCGAATCGAGCCGATTCAAGCTTCATCGCCTCGAATCGCGTTCAACGCGTCAAATCCAATCGAGACGTATAGATTAGAGAAGGGGAGGGGAGGGGAGGGTAGAATAGAACAGAGTAGAGTGGAATAGAAGAGATTAGAACAGAATAGAAGGAATAGAATCGAGTAGAATAGAGTGGAAAAGAGTAGAGTCGAATACAGTCAAATAGAGCCGAATAAGCTGAATAGAGACGAATGGAGCTGAATACAGCCGAAAAGAGCTGTATACTGCCGAATCACACCAAATCGAGCGGAATCAAGCAGAATCGCACTGATTGTCACCGAACAGCGTCGAATCGAATCAGGTCGAATCGAGTCGAGTCACATCGTTTTGAATCAAACAAGGTCAAATCGCTTCATATCGTGTCGAATCCCATCGAATCACGTCGAATAACTTCGAATTGCGTCAAACCTCAGAGAATCCTACTGAATCACGTCGAGTCGCATGGAATCTCATCAAATCCCTTCAGATTTGCCGAATCCAGTCAAGTCCTATCAAATCGCTTTGCACGGAATCGAATTGAATCCAATAGATTAAAGTAGGGAAGATTCGGGTGGGGTGCCGTTGGGTCGGGTAGGGTAGAATAGAATAGAGTACAACAGAATAGGAGAGAATAGAACAGAACAGAAAGAATACAACAGAATAGAATAGAGTCAAAGAGAGAGAACATAGCCGAATTGAGCCGAGTGGAGACAAAACGAGACGAATCACGTCCGGTTGCTTCGAATCGCGTCAAATCAAATCGAATCGATTAGAAGAGATTAGGGTAGGGAAGGGTAGAATAGAAGAGAGGAAAATAGTGAGGAATGGAGTTGAACGGAGTCCAATAGAGACGGATAGATATGAATAGAGTACAAAAGAGTCTAATAGAGCAGAATAGGGCTGAATAGGCCCAAATAAGGCCTAATCGAGCAGAATCCAGCAGAATCGATGGAATTCGAGCCTAATCGAGCCGAATGGAGTGAAATGGAGCCAAGTCGAGCCGAATAGAGCCGATTCGAACTGAATCGAGCTGATTCAAGCCTAATCGCGTCAAATCGCGTGGAAATACGTCACATCGAAACTAATCAAATAGATTAAGGAAGGGTAGGGTAGGGGCGGGTGGGTAGAATAGAACAGAATAGTACAGAATATAGTACAGTAGGGTAGAGTAGAGAGAGTAAAGCAGACAAGAGTAGAGCAGAGTAGAATTCAGTCAAATAGAGCCAAAGAGTGCAGGATATACCTGAATAGAGCCAATTCTGGCCGAATCGAGTCAAATGGAAACAAAACGAGATGAATCACACCAAATTGCTTCGAATCGCATCCAATCGAATAGAGTATCGTAGGGTAGAGTAGAACAGAATAGAGTAGAATTGCATAGAATGGAGAAGAGTGGAGTCAAATGGAGTCGAAAAGAGACAAATAGAGTAGAAAAGAGTCGAGTCAAGCCAAATAGGGCCGAATAAGGCTGAACCGAGTGGAAATGAGCTGAATTGAAGCGATTCGAGCCAAATCGAGCTGAATCGAGCTGATGTTGTGGACTCGAGCCGACTCAAGCGTGATGGTGTCCGGTCGCATCGAAATGCTTTGAATCGAATCAAATGGAATCGATTAGAATAGGTTAGGGTAGGGTAGTTTATGATAGGAAGACTAGGGTAGATGCAAGTAGACTACATTAGAGTAGACAAGAGAAGGCTAGAGTAGAAGCCTAGACTAGTAAGCTGGACTAGTCAGCTAGACTAGTGGCATAGAGCAGTAGCCTAGACAACTAGTCTTGAATAGTACCCTAAGTCAGTAATCTGAACGAGTACCCTTGCCTGAACTCTTAGCCTAATCTAGTACCCTTGCCTTAACTAGTAGTCCTAACAAGTACCCTTGGCTTAACTAGTAGTCTTCACTAGTACCCTTGCCTTCACTAGTAGTATGTCCTTAACAAGTAGCCTGAACTGGTACCCTTGCCTTAACCAGTACCCTCAACAAGTACCCATGCCTTAACTAGTAGCCTGGCCTTAACTAGTAGCCTGAACTAGTACACTTGCCTTAAGGAGTACCCTTGCCCGAACTACTCCCCTTAATTAGGACCCTTATTGAGTAACCCTAAGCAGTAGAGTATGGTACGGTGGGGTAGCATAGGGTAGGGAAGCATACGGTGGAACAGAGAAAATAGAAGGAAATAGAATAGAACAGCATAGGTCAGGGTAGGTTACCTTAGTGCAGGGTATGGTAGAGTAGCATAGGATGGAATCGAGAAAATAGAAAAGGAGACTAGAAAAGAGCAGACTAGATTAGGATAGGCTAGGGTGGGGGAGGGTTTTGTAGAATACAGTAGTGTAGAATGGAATAGAATGGTGTGGAATGGAGTCAAATGGATTCAAACAGAGATGAATAGAGTAGAAAAGAGTTGAATAGAGCCGAATAACGCTGAATAGGACCACATATGACCAAAATGAGCCGAATCGAGTCGAGTCGACCAGATTCGGGATGAATGGAGCCTAGTGGAGCTGAAATGAGCCAAATAGAGACAAACTGAACCCAGCAAAATCAAGCCAAAACACACTTAATTGCATCCTATTGCATCGGATCTCGTCGAATTCCATCAAATCCCACCAAAACGCATCAAATCTCGCGGAATCTCACCGAATCCCATCGAATTGTCTCAAATCGGGTCGAATGGTGTCAAACTGAATGGAATCGAATTAAATTGAATAGATTGGAGTAGTGTAGGTTAGACTGGGATTCAGTAGGGAAGGGCACAGAAGAATAGAATAGAGTAGAACAGAAGAGAATACCAAGAGTAGAATGGAGTAGAGTTGAGTAGAGTGGAATAGTCAGAGTCGGGTAGTGCAGAATATAGATGAATAGATCCAATTCAAGCCGAATCGATTCGAATGGAGAGGAAAGGAGACAAATCGTGATGAATCGAATCGATTAGAATAGATTAGAGTAGGGTAGGGTAGAACAGAATAGAATAGAGTAGAAAAGAGTAGAATGGTGTGGAATGGAGTTGAATGGAGCCAAATAGAGACAAATAAAGTAGAAAGGGTTGAGTAGAGCTGAACAGGGCTGAATAAGGTTCACTCGAGCCTAATTATGCTGAATTGAGCAGAATCGAGACGAATTGACCCAATTCAAGCCAAATAGAGCTAAATCGAGCCGATTCAAGCCTAATCACATGGAATCGCGTCAAAATGCGTTGAATCGAATAGATTAGAGTAGAGGAGGGTACGGCAGGAGAGGCTAGACTACAACACAACAGAACACAATAGAAAGAAGAGAATAGAATTAAGTAGAGTCGGGTCCAGTAGAATAGAGTCAAATTGAGTTGAAGAGAGCCGAAAAGAGCCAAACAGAGCTGAATACAGCCGAATTGACCAAATTCAAGGTGAATCGAGATGAATCATGTCGAGTCGTCTGAAACGTGTCGAATCGAATCAAATAGATTAGTGTGGGGAAGGTAAGGCTACGGTAGGGTAGAGAAGAATAGAATAGAGTAGAATAGAACAGAACAGAAAGAATCGAGTAGACTAGAGTCAAATAGAGTCGAATACTGCCAAAAAGAGCCGAATAGAGTGGAAAAGAGCCGAATAGAACCGAATCGAGTTTAATGGAGCAGAAAGGAGATGAATCGAGCCGATATGACCCGAATCAGGTCGAATCCCATTCAAGTGTGTCGAATAGCATAGAACAGATTACACTAGGCTAAGTTAGGGTAGGGTAGGGTAGAATAGAGTGCAGTAGAACAGAACAGAAGAGAACTGAACTGAAAGAATAGGGTCGAGACGAGCAGAGTATAGAAGAGTAGCGTAGAGTCGAACATTGCCGAATAGAGCCAAATAGAGCCCAAAAGAGCTAAATGGATAGAAACCAAGACAAATCACGCCGAATCCTGTGGAATCGTGCCGTATCGCGTCGAATCCCGTCGAATTGCATTGAATCTGATCAATTCCAATCCAATCAAATAGAATAGACTACAGTAGGGTAGAGTACAATACAATACAGTAGAGAATAGTTTAGGATGGAGTAGAATGGTGTAGCATGGAGTCGAGTGGAGTCGAAAAGAGATAATAGAGTTGAGTAGAGTCTAATAGAGCCGAATAGAGCTGAATAGAGCCTATTCGAGCTGACTGGAGCCGAATGGAGCCGATTAGAGCTGAACCGAACCGATTTGAGCCGATTGGGGATGAATGGAGTGGAAAGGAGCCGATTTGAGCCGAATCGCATCGAGATGCGTGGAATCGAATCCGGTAGAATAGATTAGATGAGGGTAGGATGGAATAGAGTAGACTTGAACACAGTAGAAGAGAATGGAAAGGATACAATAGAATAGAGTAGAAAAGGGTAGAGCAGAGCAGAATAGTGTAGAGTAGAATAGAGTAGAGTAGAACAGAGTCGAATCAAGCTGAATGGAGACGAAACGAGACAAATCGCGTCGACTGGCGTCGAATCCCATCGAATCAATTACAGTAGGGTATAGTAGAAGAGCGTAGAATGGAGTAGAATGGTGTGCAATGGAATCGAGTAGAGTAGAAAAGAGCTGAAGAGAGCCGAAGAGGGCCAAAGAGGGCCAAATCGAGCTGAATTGAGCGAAATCGAGCCGAATCCAGTGAATCGAGCCTAATGGAGCCAAATCGAGCCTAATCGAGCTGAATCGACACTATTCGAGACAAATGGAGCCGAATGGACATGAATCACACCGATTCGGCCCCTAGTCGCGTCAAAATTTCTCGAATTCAATCGAATAGACTAGAGTAGGGGAGGTTCGGGTAGGCTAGAGTAGGGTAGAATAGAGTAGAATAGAATAAAACAGAACAGAACACAACAAAATAGAACAGAACAACACAGAACGAATACAGAAAAGAGTAGGCTAGAGTAGAATAGAGGGGAATAGAGTAGAGTAGAATAGATTTGAACAGAGCCAAATCGAGCCGAATCACGTCGAAATGGGTTGAATCAAATCCAATCAAGTGGATTACAATACCTTAGAGTTGGGTAGCACAGGGTAGGGTAGAATAGAGTAGAATCGTACAGAACAGAGTAGAAACAATACAATAGAGTAGAGAAGAGTAGAATAGAGCTGAATAGAGCCAAATGCAGACAAAATGAGAGGAATCGTGTAGAAGCAAGTAGAGTAAATTAGAGTGGTGTTGTGTAGGGTAGAGCAGAATAGAGTAGAATAGTGTAGAATAGTGTGGAATGAATAGAATGGAGTAGAATGGAGTCAAATAGAAACGAATAGAGTAGAAAAGAGTCGAATGGAGCAGAATAGGGCCGAAGAAGGCCAAATCGAGCAGATTCGAAGCGATTCAAGCCAAAACAAGCTGAATGGAGCCTAACTGAGCCGAATAGAGCCAAATCGAGCCGAATCGAGCCGATTCAAGCTTCATCGCCTCGAATCGCGTTCAACGCGTCAAATCCAATCGAGACGTATAGATTAGAGAAGGGGAGGGGAGGGGAGGGGAGAATAGAACAGAGTAGAGTGGAATAGAAGAGATTAGAACAGAATAGAAGGAATAGAATCGAGTAGAATAGAGTGGAAAAGAGTAGAGTCGAATACAGTCAAATAGAGCCGAATAAGCTGAATAGAGACGAATGGAGCTGAATACAGCCGAAAAGAGCTGTATACTGCCGAATCACACCTAATCGAGCGGAATCAAGCAGAATCGCACTGACTGTCACCGAACAGCGTCGAATCGAATCAGGTCGAATCGAGTCGAGTCACATCGTTTTGAATCAAACAAGGTCAAATCGCTTCATATCGTGTCGAATCCCATCGAATCACGTCGAATAACTTCGAATTGCGTCAAACCTCAGAGAATCCTACTGAATCACGTCGAGTCGCATGGAATCTCATCAAATCCCTTCAGATTTGCCGAATCCAGTCAAGTCCTATCAAATCGCTTTGCACGGAATCGAATTGAATCCAATAGATTAAAGTAGGGTAGGTTCGGGTGGGGTGCCGTTGGGTCGGGTAGGGTAGAATAGAATAGAGTACAACAGAATAGGAGAGAATAGAACAGAACAGAAAGAATACAACAGAATAGAATAGAGTCAAAGAGAGAGAACATAGCCGAATTGAGCCGAGTGGAGACAAAACGAGACGAATCACGTCCGGTTGCTTCGAATCGCGTCAAATCAAATCGAATCGATTAGAAGAGATTAGGGTAGGGAAGGGTAGAATAGAAGAGAGGAAAATAGTGAGGAATGGAGTTGAACGGAGTCCAATAGAGACGGATAGATATGAATAGAGTACAAAAGAGTCGAATAGAGCAGAATAGGGCCGAATAGGCCCAAATAAGGCCTAATTGAGCAGAATCCAGCAGAATCGATGGAATTCGAGCCTAATCGAGCCGAATGGAGTGAAATGGAGCCAAGTCGAGCCGAATAGAGCCGATTCGAACTGAATCGAGCTGATTCAAGCCTAATCGCGTCAAATCGCGTGGAAATACGTCACATCGAAACTAATCAAATAGATTAAGGAAGGGTAGGGTAGGGGCGGGTGGGTAGAATAGAACAGAATAGTACAGAATAGAATATAGTACAGTAGGGTAGAGTAGAGAGAGTAAAGCAGACAAGAGTAGAGCAGAGTAGAATTCAGTCAAATAGAGCCAAAGAGTGCAGGATATACCTGAATAGAGCCAATTCTGGCCGAATCGAGTCAAATGGAAACAAAACGAGATGAATCACACCAAATTGCTTCGAATCGCATCCAATCGAATAGAGTATCGTAGGGTAGAGTAGAACAGAATAGAGTAGAATTGCATAGAATGGAGAAGAGTGGAGTCAAATGGAGTCGAAAAGAGACAAATAGAGTAGAAAAGAGTCGAGTCAAGCCAAATAGGGCCGAATAAGGCTGAACCGAGTGGAAATGAGCTGAATTGAAGCGATTCGAGCCAAATCGAGCTGAATCGAGCTGATGTTGTGGACTCGAGCCGACTCAAGCGTGATGGTGTCCGGTCGCATCGAAATGCTTTGAATCGAATCAAATGGAATCGATTAGAATAGGTTAGGGTAGGGTAGTTTATGATAGGAAGACTAGGGTAGATGCAAGTAGACTACATTAGAGTAGACAAGAGAAGGCTAGAGTAGAAGCCTAGACTAGTAAGCTGGACTAGTCAGCTAGACTAGTGGCATAGAGCAGTAGCCTAGACAACTAGTCTTGAATAGTACCCTAAGTCAGTAATCTGAACGAGTACCCTTGCCTGAACTCTTAGCCTAATCTAGTACCCTTGCCTTAACTAGTAGTCCTAACAAGTACCCTTGGCTTAACTAGTAGTCTTCACTAGTACCCTTGCCTTCACTAGTAGTATGTCCTTAACAAGTAGCCTGAACTGGTACCCTTGCCTTAACCAGTACCCTCAACAAGTACCCATGCCTTAACTAGTAGCCTGGCCTTAACTAGTAGCCTGAACTAGTACACTTGCCTTAAGGAGTACCCTTGCCCGAACTACTCCCCTTAATTAGGACCCTTATTGAGTAACCCTAAGTAGTAGAGTATGGTACGGTGGGGTAGCATAGGGTAGGGAAGCATACGGTGGAACAGAGAAAATAGAAGGAAATAGAATAGAACAGCATAGGTCAGGGTAGGTTACCTTAGTGCGGGGTATGGTAGAGTAGCATAGGATGGAATCGAGAAAATAGAAAAGGAGACTAGAAAAGAGCAGACTAGATTAGGATAGGCTAGGGTGGGGGAGGGTTTTGTAGAATACAGTAGTGTAGAATGGAATAGAATGGTGTGGAATGGAGTCAAATGGATTCAAACAGAGATGAATAGAGTAGAAAAGAGTTGAATAGAGCCGAATAACGCTGAATAGGACCACATATGACCAAAATGAGCCGAATCGAGTCGAGTCGACCAGATTCGGGATGAATGGAGCCTAGTGGAGCTGAAATGAGCCAAATAGAGACAAACTGAACCCAGCAAAATCAAGCCAAAACACACTTAATTGCATCCTATTGCATCGGATCTCGTCGAATTCCATCAAATCCCACCAAAACGCATCAAATCTCGCGGAATCTCACCGAATCCCATCGAATTGTCTCAAATCGGGTCGAATGGTGTCAAACTGAATGGAATCGAATTAAATTGAATAGATTGGAGTAGTGTAGGTTAGACTGGGATTCAGTAGGGAAGGGCACAGAAGAATAGAATAGAGTAGAACAGAAGAGAATACCAAGAGTAGAATGGAGTAGAGTTGAGTAGAGTGGAATAGTCAGAGTCGGGTAGTGCAGAATATAGATGAATAGATCCAATTCAAGCCGAATCGATTCGAATGGAGAGGAAAGGAGACAAATCGTGATGAATCGAATCGATTAGAATAGATTAGAGTAGGGTAGGGTAGAACAGAATAGAATAGAGTAGAAAAGAGTAGAATGGTGTGGAAGGGAGTTGAATGGAGCCAAATAGAGACAAATAAAGTAGAAAGGGTTGAGTAGAGCTGAACAGGGCTGAATAAGGTTCACTCGAGCCTAATTATGCTGAATTGAGCAGAATCGAGACGAATTGACCCAATTCAAGCCAAATAGAGCTAAATCGAGCCGATTCAAGCCTAATCACATGGAATCGCGTCAAAATGCGTTGAATCGAATAGATTAGAGTAGAGGAGGGTACGGCAGGAGAGGCTAGACTACAACACAACAGAACACAATAGAAAGAAGAGAATAGAATTAAGTAGAGTCGGGTCCAGTAGAATAGAGTCAAATTGAGTTGAAGAGAGCCGAAAAGAGCCAAACAGAGCTGAATACAGCCGAATTGACCAAATTCAAGGTGAATCGAGATGAATCATGTCGAGTCGTCTGAAACGTGTCGAATCGAATCAAATAGATTAGTGTGGGGAAGGTAAGGCTACGGTAGGGTAGAGAAGAATAGAATAGAGTAGAATAGAACAGAACAGAAAGAATCGAGTAGACTAGAGTCAAATAGAGTCGAATACTGCCAAAAAGAGCCGAATAGAGTGGAAAAGAGCCGAATAGAACCGAATCGAGTTTAATGGAGCAGAAAGGAGATGAATCGAGCCGATATGACCCGAATCAGGTCGAATCCCATTCAAGTGTGTCGAATAGCATAGAACAGATTACACTAGGCTAAGTTAGGGTAGGGTAGGGTAGAATAGAGTGCAGTAGAACAGAACAGAAGAGAACTGAACTGAAAGAATAGGGTCGAGACGAGCAGAGTATAGAAGAGTAGCGTAGAGTCGAACATTGCCGAATAGAGCCAAATAGAGCCCAAAAGAGCTAAATGGATAGAAACCAAGACAAATCACGCCGAATCCCGTGGAATCGTGCCGTATCGCGTCGAATCCCGTCGAATTGCATTGAATCTGATCAATTCCAATCCAATCAAATAGAATAGACTACAGTAGGGTAGAGTACAATACAATACAGTAGAGAATAGTTTAGGATGGAGTAGAATGGTGTAGCATGGAGTCGAGTGGAGTCGAAAAGAGATAATAGAGTTGAGTAGAGTCTAATAGAGCCGAATAGAGCTGAATAGAGCCTATTCGAGCTGACTGGAGCCGATTAGAGCTGAACCGAACCGATTTGAGCCGATTGGGGATGAATGGAGTGGAAAGGAGCCGATTTGAGCCGAATCGCATCGAGATGCGTGGAATCGAATCCAGTAGAATAGATTAGATTAGAGTAGGATGGAATAGAGTAGACTTGAACACAGTAGAAGAGAATGGAAAAGATACATTAGAATATAGTAGAAAAGGGTAGAGCAGAGCAGAATAGTGTAGAGTAGAATAGAGTAGAGTAGAACAGAGTCGAATCAAGCTGAATGGAGACGAAACGAGACAAATCGCGTCGACTGGCGTCGAATCCCATCGAATCAATTACAGTAGGGTATAGTAGAAGAGCGTAGAATGGAGTAGAATGGTGTGCAATGGAATCGAGTAGAGTAGAAAAGAGCTGAAGAGAGCCGAATAGGGCCAAAGAGGGCCAAATCGAGCTGAATTGAGCGAAATCGAGCCGAATCCAGTGAATCGAGCCTAATGGAGCCAAATCGAGCCTAATCGAGCTGAATCGACACTATTCGAGACAAATGGAGCCGAATGGACATGAATCACACCGATTCGGCCCCTAGTCGCGTCAAAATTTCTCGAATTCAATCGAATAGACTAGAGTAGGGGAGGTTCGGGTAGGCTAGAGTAGGGTAGAATAGAGTAGAATAGAATAAAACAGAACAGAACACAACAAAATAGAACAGAACAACACAGAACGAATACAGAAAAGAGTAGGCGAGAGTAGAATAGAGGGGAATAGAGTAGAGTAGAATAGATTTGAACAGAGCCAAATCGAGCCGAATCACGTCGAAATGGGTTGAATCAAATCCAATCAAGTGGATTACAATACCTTAGAGTTGGGTAGCACAGGGTAGGGTAGAATAGAGTAGAATCGTACAGAACAGAGTAGAAACAATACAATAGAGTAGAGAAGAGTAGAATAGAGCTGAATAGAGCCAAATGCAGACAAAATGAGAGGAATCGTGTAGAAGCAAGTAGAGTAAATTAGAGTGGTGTTGGGTAGGGTAGAGCAGAATAGAGTAGAATAGTGTAGAATAGTGTGGAATGAATAGAATGGAGTAGAATGGAGTCAAATAGAAACGAATAGAGTAGAAAAGAGTCGAATAGAGCAGAATAGGGCCGAAGAAGGCCAAATCGAGCAGATTCGAAGCGATTCAAGCCAAAACAAGCTGAATGGAGCCTAACTGAGCCGAATAGAGCCAAATCGAGCCGAATCGAGCCGATTCAAGCTTCATCGCCTCGAATCGCGTTCAACGCGTCAAATCCAATCGAGACGTATAGATTAGAGAAGGGGAGGGGAGGGGAGGGGAGAACAGAACAGAGTAGAGTGGAATAGAAGAGATTAGAACAGAATAGAAGGAATAGAATCGAGTAGAATAGAGTGGAAAAGAGTAGAGTCGAATACAGTCGAATAGAGCCGAATAAGCTGAATAGAGACGAATGGAGCTGAATACAGCCGAAAAGAGCTGTATACTGCCGAATCACACCTAATCGAGCGGAATCAAGCAGAATCGCACTGACTGTCACCGAACAGCGTCGAATCGAATCAGGTCGAATCGAGTCGAGTCACATCGTTTTGAATCAAACAAGGTCAAATCGCTTCATATCGTGTCGAATCCCATCGAATCACGTCGAATAACTTCGAATTGCGTCAAACCTCAGAGAATCCTACTGAATCACGTCGAGTCGCATGGAATCTCATCAAATCCCTTCAGATTTGCCGAATCCAGTCAAGTCCTATCAAATCGCTTTGCACGGAATCGAATTGAATCCAATAGATTAAAGTAGGGTAGGTTCGGGTGGGGTGCCGTTGGGTCGGGTAGGGTAGAATAGAATAGAGTACAACAGAATAGGAGAGAATAGAACAGAACAGAAAGAATACAACAGAATAGAATAGAGTCAAAGAGAGAGAACATAGCCGAATTGAGCCGAGTGGAGACAAAACGAGACGAATCACGTCCGGTTGCTTCGAATCGCGTCAAATCAAATCGAATCGATTAGAAGAGATTAGGGTAGGGAAGGGTAGAATAGAAGAGAGGAAAATAGTGAGGAATGGAGTTGAACGGAGTCCAATAGAGACGGATAGATATGAATAGAGTACAAAAGAGTCGAATAGAGCAGAATAGGGCCGAATAGGCCCAAATAAGGCCTAATTGAGCAGAATCCAGCAGAATCGATGGAATTCGAGCCTAATCGAGCCGAATGGAGTGAAATGGAGCCAAGTCGAGCCGAATAGAGCCGATTCGAACTGAATCGAGCTGATTCAAGCCTAATCGCGTCAAATCGCGTGGAAATACGTCACATCGAAACTAATCAAATAGATTAAGGAAGGGTAGGGTAGGGGCGGGTGGGTAGAATAGAACAGAATAGTACAGAATAGAATATAGTACAGTAGGGTAGAGTAGAGAGAGTAAAGCAGACAAGAGTAGAGCAGAGTAGAATTGAGTCAAATAGAGTCAAAGAGTGCAGGATATACCTGAATAGAGCCAATTCTGGCCGAATCGAGTCAAATGGAAACAAAACGAGATGAATCACACCAAATTGCTTCGAATCGCATCCAATCGAATAGAGTATCGTAGGGTAGAGTAGAACAGAATAGAGTAGAATTGCATAGAATGGAGAAGAGTGGAGTCAAATGGAGTCGAAAAGAGACAAATAGAGTAGAAAAGAGTCGAGTCAAGCCAAATAGGGCCGAATAAGGCTGAACCGAGTGGAAATGAGCTGAATTGAAGCGATTCGAGCCAAATCGAGCTGAATCGAGCTGATGTTGCGGACTCGAGCCGACTCAAGCGTGATGGTGTCCGGTCGCATCGAAATGCTTTGAATCGAATCAAATGGAATCGATTAGAATAGGTTAGGGTAGGGTAGTTTATGATAGGAAGACTAGGGTAGATGCAAGTAGACTACATTAGAGTAGACAAGAGAAGGCTAGAGTAGAAGCCTAGACTAGTAAGCTGGACTAGTCAGCTAGACTAGTGGCATAGAGCAGTAGCCTAGACAACTAGTCTTGAATAGTACCCTAAGTCAGTAATCTGAACGAGTACCCTTGCCTGAACTCTCAGCCTAATCTAGTACCCTTGCCTTAACTAGTAGTCCTAACAAGTACCCTTGGCTTAACTAGTAGTCTTCACTAGTACCCTTGCCTTCACTAGTAGTATGTCCTTAACAAGTAGCCTGAACTGGTACCCTTGCCTTAACCAGTACCCTCAACAAGTACCCATGCCTTAACTAGTAGCCTGGCCTTAACTAGTGCCCTTGCATAACTAGTACCCTGGCCTTAACTAGTAGCCTGAATTAGTACACTTGCCTTAAGGAGTACCCTTGCCCGAACTACTCCCCTTAATTAGGACCCTTATTGAGTAACCCTAAGTAGTAGAGTATGGTACGGTGGGGTAGCATAGGGTAGGGAAGCATACGGTGGAACAGAGAAAATAGAAGGAAATAGAATAGAACAGCATAGGTCAGGGTAGGTTAGCTTAGTGCAGGGTATGGTAGAGTAGCATAGGATGGAATCGAGAAAATAGAAAAGGAGACTAGAAAAGAGCAGACTAGATTAGGATAGGCTAGGGTGGGGGAGGGTTTTGTAGAATACAGTAGTGTAGAATGGAATAGAATGGTGTGGAATGGAGTCAAATGGATTCAAACAGAGATGAATAGAGTAGAAAAGAGTTGAATAGAGCCGAATAACGCTGAATAGGACCACATATGACCAAAATGAGCCGAATCGAGTCGAGTCGACCAGATTCGGGATGAATGGAGCCTAGTGGAGCTGAAATGAGCCAAATAGAGACAAACTGAACCCAGCAAAATCAAGCCAAAACACACTTAATTGCATCCTATTGCATCGGATCTCGTCGAATTCCATCAAATCCCACCAAAACGCATCAAATCTCGCGGAATCTCACCGAATCCCATCGAATTGTCTCAAATCGGGTCGAATGGTGTCAAACTGAATGGAATCGAATTAAATTGAATAGATTGGAGTAGTGTAGGTTAGACTGGGATTCAGTAGGGAAGGGCACAGAAGAATAGAATAGAGTAGAACAGAAGAGAATACCAAGAGTAGAATGGAGTAGAGTTGAGTAGAGTGGAATAGTCAGAGTCGGGTAGTGCAGAATATAGATGAATAGATCCAATTCAAGCCGAATCGATTCGAATGGAGAGGAAAGGAGACAAATCGTGATGAATCGAATCGATTAGAATAGATTAGAGTAGGGTAGGGTAGAACAGAATAGAATAGAGTAGAAAAGAGTAGAATGGTGTGGAAGGGAGTTGAATGGAGCCAAATAGAGACAAATAAAGTAGAAAGGGTTGAGTAGAGCTGAACAGGGCTGAATAAGGTTCACTCGAGCCTAATTATGCTGAATTGAGCAGAATCGAGACGAATTGACCCAATTCAAGCCAAATAGAGCTAAATCGAGCCGATTCAAGCCTAATCACATGGAATCGCGTCAAAATGCGTTGAATCGAATAGATTAGAGTAGAGGAGGGTACGGCAGGAGAGGCTAGACTACAACACAACAGAACACAATAGAAAGAAGAGAATAGAATTAAGTAGAGTCGGGTCCAGTAGAATAGAGTCAAATTGAGTTGAAGAGAGCCGAAAAGAGCCAAACAGAGCTGAATACAGCCGAATTGACCAAATTCAAGGTGAATCGAGATGAATCATGTCGAGTCGTCTGAAACGTGTCGAATCGAATCAAATAGATTAGTGTGGGGAAGGTAAGGCTACGGTAGGGTAGAGAAGAATAGAATAGAGTAGAATAGAACAGAACAGAAAGAATCGAGTAGACTAGAGTCAAATAGAGTCGAATACTGCCAAAAAGAGCCGAATAGAGTGGAAAAGAGCCGAATAGAACCGAATCGAGTTTAATGGAGCAGAAAGGAGATGAATCGAGCCGATATGACCCGAATCAGGTCGAATCCCATTCAAGTGTGTCGAATAGCATAGAACAGATTACACTAGGCTAAGTTAGGGTAGGGTAGGGTAGAATAGAGTGCAGTAGAACAGAACAGAAGAGAACTGAACTGAAAGAATAGGGTCGAGACGAGCAGAGTATAGAAGAGTAGCGTAGAGTCGAACATTGCCGAATAGAGCCAAATAGAGCCCAAAAGAGCTAAATGGATAGAAACCAAGACAAATCACGCCGAATCCCGTGGAATCGTGCCGTATCGCGTCGAATCCCGTCGAATTGCATTGAATCTGATCAATTCCAATCCAATCAAATAGAATAGACTACAGTAGGGTAGAGTACAATACAATACAGTAGAGAATAGTTTAGGATGGAGTAGAATGGTGTAGCATGGAGTCGAGTGGAGTCGAAAAGAGATAATAGAGTTGAGTAGAGTCTAATAGAGCCGAATAGAGCTGAATAGAGCCTATTCGAGCTGACTGGAGCCGATTAGAGCTGAACCGAACCGATTTGAGCCGATTGGGGATGAATGGAGTGGAAAGGAGCCGATTTGAGCCGAATCGCATCGAGATGCGTGGAATCGAATCCAGTAGAATAGATTAGATTAGAGTAGGATGGAATAGAGTAGACTTGAACACAGTAGAAGAGAATGGAAAAGATACATTAGAATATAGTAGAAAAGGGTAGAGCAGAGCAGAATAGTGTAGAGTAGAATAGAGTAGAGTAGAACAGAGTCGAATCAAGCTGAATGGAGACGAAACGAGACAAATCGCGTCGACTGGCGTCGAATCCCATCGAATCAATTACAGTAGGGTATAGTAGAAGAGCGTAGAATGGAGTAGAATGGTGTGCAATGGAATCGAGTAGAGTAGAAAAGAGCTGAAGAGAGCCGAATAGGGCCAAAGAGGGCCAAATCGAGCTGAATTGAGCGAAATCGAGCCGAATCCAGTGAATCGAGCCTAATGGAGCCAAATCGAGCCTAATCGAGCTGAATCGACACTATTCGAGACAAATGGAGCCGAATGGACATGAATCACACCGATTCGGCCCCTAGTCGCGTCAAAATTTCTCGAATTCAATCGAATAGACTAGAGTAGGGGAGGTTCGGGTAGGCTAGAGTAGGGTAGAATAGAGTAGAATAGAATAAAACAGAACAGAACACAACAAAATAGAACAGAACAACACAGAACGAATACAGAAAAGAGTAGGCGAGAGTAGAATAGAGGGGAATAGAGTAGAGTAGAATAGATTTGAACAGAGCCAAATCGAGCCGAATCACGTCGAAATGGGTTGAATCAAATCCAATCAAGTGGATTACAATACCTTAGAGTTGGGTAGCACAGGGTAGGGTAGAATAGAGTAGAATCGTACAGAACAGAGTAGAAACAATACAATAGAGTAGAGAAGAGTAGAATAGAGCTGAATAGAGCCAAATGCAGACAAAATGAGAGGAATCGTGTAGAAGCAAGTAGAGTAAATTAGAGTGGTGTTGGGTAGGGTAGAGCAGAATAGAGTAGAATAGTGTAGAATAGTGTGGAATGAATAGAATGGAGTAGAATGGAGTCAAATAGAAACGAATAGAGTAGAAAAGAGTCGAATAGAGCAGAATAGGGCCGAAGAAGGCCAAATCGAGCAGATTCGAAGCGATTCAAGCCAAAACAAGCTGAATGGAGCCTAACTGAGCCGAATAGAGCCAAATCGAGCCGAATAGAGCCGATTCAAGCTTCATCGCCTCGAATCGCGTTCAACGCGTCAAATCCAATCGAGACGTATAGATTAGAGAAGGGGAGGGGAGGGGAGGGGAGAACAGAACAGAGTAGAGTGGAATAGAAGAGATTAGAACAGAATAGAAGGAATAGAATCGAGTAGAATAGAGTGGAAAAGAGTAGAGTCGAATACAGTCGAATAGAGCCGAGTAAGCTGAATAGAGACGAATGGAGCTGAATACAGCCGAAAAGAGCTGTATACTGCCGAATCACACCTAATCGAGCGGAATCAAGCAGAATCGCACTGACTGTCACCGAACAGCGTCGAATCGAATCAGGTCGAATCGAGTCGAGTCACATCGTTTTGAATCAAACAAGGTCAAATCGCTTCATATCGTGTCGAATCCCATCGAATCACGTCGAATAACTTCGAATTGCGTCAAACCTCAGAGAATCCTACTGAATCACGTCGAGTCGCAGGGAATCTCATCAAATCCCTTCAGATTTGCCGAATCCAGTCAAGTCCTATCAAATCGCTTTGCACGGAATCGAATTGAATCCAATAGATTAAAGTAGGGTAGGTTCGGGTGGGGTGCCGTTGGGTCGGGTAGGGTAGAATAGAATAGAGTACAACAGAATAGGAGAGAATAGAACAGAACAGAAAGAATACAACAGAATAGAATAGAGTCAAAGAGAGAGAACATAGCCGAATTGAGCCGAGTGGAGACAAAACGAGACGAATCACGTCCGGTTGCTTCGAATCGCGTCAAATCAAATCGAATCGATTAGAAGAGATTAGGGTAGGGAAGGGTAGAATAGAAGAGAGGAAAATAGTGAGGAATGGAGTTGAACGGAGTCCAATAGAGACGGATAGATATGAATAGAGTACAAAAGAGTCGAATAGAGCAGAATAGGGCCGAATAGGCCCAAATAAGGCCTAATTGAGCAGAATCCAGCAGAATCGATGGAATTCGAGCCTAATCGAGCCGAATGGAGTGAAATGGAGCCAAGTCGAGCCGAATAGAGCCGATTCGAACTGAATCGAGCTGATTCAAGCCTAATCGCGTCAAATCGCGTGGAAATACGTCACATCGAAACTAATCAAATAGATTAAGGAAGGGTAGGGTAGGGGCGGGTGGGTAGAATAGAACAGAATAGTACAGAATAGAATATAGTACAGTAGGGTAGAGTAGAGAGAGTAAAGCAGACAAGAGTAGAGCAGAGTAGAATTGAGTCAAATAGAGTCAAAGAGTGCAGGATATACCTGAATAGAGCCAATTCTGGCCGAATAGAGTCAAATGGAAACAAAACGAGATGAATCACACCAAATTGCTTCGAATCGCATCCAATCGAATAGAGTATCGTAGGGTAGAGTAGAACAGAATAGAGTAGAATTGCATAGAATGGAGAAGAGTGGAGTCAAATGGAGTCGAAAAGAGACAAATAGAGTAGAAAAGAGTCGAGTCAAGCCAAATAGGGCCGAATAAGGCTGAACCGAGTGGAAATGAGCTGAATTGAAGCGATTCGAGCCAAATCGAGCTGAATCGAGCTGATGTTGCAGAATCGAGCCGACTCAAGCGTGATGGTGTCCGGTCGCATCGAAATGCTTTGAATCGAATCAAATGGAATCGATTAGAATAGGTTAGGGTAGGGTAGTTTATGATAGGAAGACTAGGGTAGATGCAAGTAGACTACATTAGAGTAGACAAGAGAAGGCTAGAGTAGAAGCCTAGACTAGTAAGCTGGACTAGTCAGCTAGACTAGTGGCATAGAGCAGTAGCCTAGACAACTAGTCTTGAATAGTACCCTAAGTCAGTAATCTGAACGAGTACCCTTGCCTGAACTCTCAGCCTAATCTAGTACCCTTGCCTTAACTAGTAGTCCTAACAAGTACCCTTGGCTTAACTAGTAGTCTTCACTAGTACCCTTGCCTTCACTAGTAGTATGTCCTTAACAAGTAGCCTGAACTGGTACCCTTGCCTTAACCAGTACCCTCAACAAGTACCCATGCCTTAACTAGTAGCCTGGCCTTAACTAGTGCCCTTGCATAACTAGTACCCTGGCCTTAACTAGTAGCCTGAATTAGTACACTTGCCTTAAGGAGTACCCTTGCCCGAACTACTCCCCTTAATTAGGACCCTTATTGAGTAACCCTAAGTAGTAGAGTATGGTACGGTGGGGTAGCATAGGGTAGGGAAGCATACGGTGGAACAGAGAAAATAGAAGGAAATAGAATAGAACAGCATAGGTCAGGGTAGGTTAGCTTAGTGCAGGGTATGGTAGAGTAGCATAGGATGGAATCGAGAAAATAGAAAAGGAGACTAGAAAAGAGCAGACTAGATTAGGATAGGCTAGGGTGGGGGAGGGTTTTGTAGAATACAGTAGTGTAGAATGGAATAGAATGGTGTGGAATGGAGTCAAATGGATTCAAACAGAGATGAATAGAGTAGAAAAGAGTTGAATAGAGCCGAATAACGCTGAATAGGACCACATATGACCAAAATGAGCCGAATCGAGTCGAGTCGACCAGATTCGGGATGAATGGAGCCTAGTGGAGCTGAAATGAGCCAAATAGAGACAAACTGAACCCAGCAAAATCAAGCCAAAACACACTTAATTGCATCCTATTGCATCGGATCTCGTCGAATTCCATCAAATCCCACCAAAACGCATCAAATCTCGCGGAATCTCACCGAATCCCATCGAATTGTCTCAAATCGGGTCGAATGGTGTCAAACTGAATGGAATCGAATTAAATTGAATAGATTGGAGTAGTGTAGGTTAGACTGGGATTCAGTAGGGAAGGGCACAGAAGAATAGAATAGAGTAGAACAGAAGAGAATACCAAGAGTAGAATGGAGTAGAGTTGAGTAGAGTGGAATAGTCAGAGTCGGGTAGTGCAGAATATAGATGAATAGATCCAATTCAAGCCGAATCGATTCGAATGGAGAGGAAAGGAGACAAATCGTGATGAATCGAATCGATTAGAATAGATTAGAGTAGGGTAGGGTAGAACAGAATAGAATAGAGTAGAAAAGAGTAGAATGGTGTGGAAGGGAGTTGAATGGAGCCAAATAGAGACAAATAAAGTAGAAAGGGTTGAGTAGAGCTGAACAGGGCTGAATAAGGTTCACTCGAGCCTAATTATGCTGAATTGAGCAGAATCGAGACGAATTGACCCAATTCAAGCCAAATAGAGCTAAATCGAGCCGATTCAAGCCTAATCACATGGAATCGCGTCAAAATGCGTTGAATCGAATAGATTAGAGTAGAGGAGGGTACGGCAGGAGAGGCTAGACTACAACACAACAGAACACAATAGAAAGAAGAGAATAGAATTAAGTAGAGTCGGGTCCAGTAGAATAGAGTCAAATTGAGTTGAAGAGAGCCGAAAAGAGCCAAACAGAGCTGAATACAGCCGAATTGACCAAATTCAAGGTGAATCGAGATGAATCATGTCGAGTCGTCTGAAACGTGTCGAATCGAATCAAATAGATTAGTGTGGGGAAGGTAAGGCTACGGTAGGGTAGAGAAGAATAGAATAGAGTAGAATAGAACAGAACAGAAAGAATCGAGTAGACTAGAGTCAAATAGAGTCGAATACTGCCAAAAAGAGCCGAATAGAGTGGAAAAGAGCCGAATAGAACCGAATCGAGTTTAATGGAGCAGAAAGGAGATGAATCGAGCCGATATGACCCGAATCAGGTCGAATCCCATTCAAGTGTGTCGAATAGCATAGAACAGATTACACTAGGCTAAGTTAGGGTAGGGTAGGGTAGAATAGAGTGCAGTAGAACAGAACAGAAGAGAACTGAACTGAAAGAATAGGGTCGAGACGAGCAGAGTATAGAAGAGTAGCGTAGAGTCGAACATTGCCGAATAGAGCCAAATAGAGCCCAAAAGAGCTAAATGGATAGAAACCAAGACAAATCACGCCGAATCCCGTGGAATCGTGCCGTATCGCGTCGAATCCCGTCGAATTGCATTGAATCTGATCAATTCCAATCCAATCAAATAGAATAGACTACAGTAGGGTAGAGTACAATACAATACAGTAGAGAATAGTTTAGGATGGAGTAGAATGGTGTAGCATGGAGTCGAGTGGAGTCGAAAAGAGATAATAGAGTTGAGTAGAGTCTAATAGAGCCGAATAGAGCTGAATAGAGCCTATTCGAGCTGACTGGAGCCGATTAGAGCTGAACCGAACCGATTTGAGCCGATTGGGGATGAATGGAGTGGAAAGGAGCCGATTTGAGCCGAATCGCATCGAGATGCGTGGAATCGAATCCAGTAGAATAGATTAGATTAGAGTAGGATGGAATAGAGTAGACTTGAACACAGTACAAGAGAATGGAAAAGATACATTAGAATATAGTAGAAAAGGGTAGAGCAGAGCAGAATAGTGTAGAGTAGAATAGAGTAGAGTAGAACAGAGTCGAATCAAGCTGAATGGAGACGAAACGAGACAAATCGCGTCGACTGGCGTCGAATCCCATCGAATCAATTACAGTAGGGTATAGTAGAAGAGCGTAGAATGGAGTAGAATGGTGTGCAATGGAATCGAGTAGAGTAGAAAAGAGCTGAAGAGAGCCGAATAGGGCCAAAGAGGGCCAAATCGAGCTGAATTGAGCGAAATCGAGCCGAATCCAGTGAATCGAGCCTAATGGAGCCAAATCGAGCCTAATCGAGCTGAATCGACACTATTCGAGACAAATGGAGCCGAATGGACATGAATCACACCGATTCGGCCCCTAGTCGCGTCAAAATTTCTCGAATTCAATCGAATAGACTAGAGTAGGGGAGGTTCGGGTAGGCTAGAGTAGGGTAGAATAGAGTAGAATAGAATAAAACAGAACAGAACACAACAAAATAGAACAGAACAACACAGAACGAATACAGAAAAGAGTAGGCGAGAGTAGAATAGAGGGGAATAGAGTAGAGTAGAATAGATTTGAACAGAGCCAAATCGAGCCGAATCACGTCGAAATGGGTTGAATCAAATCCAATCAAGTGGATTACAATACCTTAGAGTTGGGTAGCACAGGGTAGGGTAGAATAGAGTAGAATCGTACAGAACAGAGTAGAAACAATACAATAGAGTAGAGAAGAGTAGAATAGAGCTGAATAGAGCCAAATGCAGACAAAATGAGAGGAATCGTGTAGAAGCAAGTAGAGTAAATTAGAGTGGTGTTGTGTAGGGTAGAGCAGAATAGAGTAGAATAGTGTAGAATAGTGTGGAATGAATAGAATGGAGTAGAATGGAGTCAAATAGAAACGAATAGAGTAGAAAAGAGTCGAATAGAGCAGAATAGGGCCGAAGAAGGCCAAATCGAGCAGATTCGAAGCGATTCAAGCCAAAACAAGCTGAATGGAGCCTAACTGAGCCGAATAGAGCCAAATCGAGCCGAATAGAGCCGATTCAAGCTTCATCGCCTCGAATCGCGTTCAACGCGTCAAATCCAATCGAGACGTATAGATTAGAGAAGGGGAGGGGAGGGGAGGGGAGAACAGAACAGAGTAGAGTGGAATAGAAGAGATTAGAACAGAATAGAAGGAATAGAATCGAGTAGAATAGAGTGGAAAAGAGTAGAGTCGAATACAGTCGAATAGAGCCGAGTAAGCTGAATAGAGACGAATGGAGCTGAATACAGCCGAAAAGAGCTGTATACTGCCGAATCACACCTAATCGAGCGGAATCAAGCAGAATCGCACTGACTGTCACCGAACAGCGTTGAATCGAATCAGGTCGAATCGAGTCGAGTCACATCGTTTTGAATCAAACAAGGTCAAATCGCTTCATATCGTGTCGAATCCCATCGAATCACGTCGAATAACTTCGAATTGCGTCAAACCTCAGAGAATCCTACTGAATCACGTCGAGTCGCAGGGAATCTCATCAAATCCCTTCAGATTTGCCGAATCCAGTCAAGTCCTATCAAATCGCTTTGCACGGAATCGAATTGAATCCAATAGATTAAAGTAGGGTAGGTTCGGGTGGGGTGCCGTTGGGTCGGGTAGGGTAGAATAGAATAGAGTACAACAGAATAGGAGAGAATAGAACAGAACAGAAAGAATACAACAGAATAGAATAGAGTCAAAGAGAGAGAACATAGCCGAATTGAGCCGAGTGGAGACAAAACGAGACGAATCACGTCCGGTTGCTTCGAATCGCGTCAAATCAAATCGAATCGATTAGAAGAGATTAGGGTAGGGAAGGGTAGAATAGAAGAGAGGAAAATAGTGAGGAATGGAGTTGAACGGAGTCCAATAGAGACGGATAGATATGAATAGAGTACAAAAGAGTCGAATAGAGCAGAATAGGGCCGAATAGGCCCAAATAAGGCCTAATTGAGCAGAATCCAGCAGAATCGATGGAATTCGAGCCTAATCGAGCCGAATGGAGTGAAATGGAGCCAAGTCGAGCCGAATAGAGCCGATTCGAACTGAATCGAGCTGATTCAAGCCTAATCGCGTCAAATCGCGTGGAAATACGTCACATCGAAACTAATCAAATAGATTAAGGAAGGGTAGGGTAGGGGCGGGTGGGTAGAATAGAACAGAATAGTACAGAATAGAATATAGTACAGTAGGGTAGAGTAGAGAGAGTAAAGCAGACAAGAGTAGAGCAGAGTAGAATTGAGTCAAATAGAGTCAAAGAGTGCAGGATATACCTGAATAGAGCCAATTCTGGCCGAATCGAGTCAAATGGAAACAAAACGAGATGAATCACACCAAATTGCTTCGAATCGCATCCAATCGAATAGAGTATCGTAGGGTAGAGTAGAACAGAATAGAGTAGAATTGCATAGAATGGAGAAGAGTGGAGTCAAATGGAGTCGAAAAGAGACAAATAGAGTAGAAAAGAGTCGAGTCAAGCCAAATAGGGCCGAATAAGGCTGAACCGAGTGGAAATGAGCTGAATTGAAGCGATTCGAGCCAAATCGAGCTGAATCGAGCTGATGTTGCGGACTCGAGCCGACTCAAGCGTGATGGTGTCCGGTCGCATCGAAATGCTTTGAATCGAATCAAATGGAATCGATTAGAATAGGTTAGGGTAGGGTAGTTTATGATAGGAAGACTAGGGTAGATGCAAGTAGACTACATTAGAGTAGACAAGAGAAGGCTAGAGTAGAAGCCTAGACTAGTAAGCTGGACTAGTCAGCTAGACTAGTGGCATAGAGCAGTAGCCTAGACAACTAGTCTTGAATAGTACCCTAAGTCAGTAATCTGAACGAGTACCCTTGCCTGAACTCTCAGCCTAATCTAGTACCCTTGCCTTAACTAGTAGTCCTAACAAGTACCCTTGGCTTAACTAGTAGTCTTCACTAGTACCCTTGCCTTCACTAGTAGTATGTCCTTAACAAGTAGCCTGAACTGGTACCCTTGCCTTAACCAGTACCCTCAACAAGTACCCATGCCTTAACTAGTAGCCTGGCCTTAACTAGTGCCCTTGCATAACTAGTACCCTGGCCTTAACTAGTAGCCTGAATTAGTACACTTGCCTTAAGGAGTACCCTTGCCCGAACTACTCCCCTTAATTAGGACCCTTATTGAGTAACCCTAAGTAGTAGAGTATGGTACGGTGGGGTAGCATAGGGTAGGGAAGCATACGGTGGAACAGAGAAAATAGAAGGAAATAGAATAGAACAGCATAGGTCAGGGTAGGTTACCTTAGTGCAGGGTATGGTAGAGTAGCATAGGATGGAATCGAGAAAATAGAAAAGGAGACTAGAAAAGAGCAGACTAGATTAGGATAGGCTAGGGTGGGGGAGGGTTTTGTAGAATACAGTAGTGTAGAATGGAATAGAATGGTGTGGAATGGAGTCAAATGGATTCAAACAGAGATGAATAGAGTAGAAAAGAGTTGAATAGAGCCGAATAACGCTGAATAGGACCACATATGACCAAAATGAGCCGAATCGAGTCGAGTCGACCAGATTCGGGATGAATGGAGCCTAGTGGAGCTGAAATGAGCCAAATAGAGACAAACTGAACCCAGCAAAATCAAGCCAAAACACACTTAATTGCATCCTATTGCATCGGATCTCGTCGAATTCCATCAAATCCCACCAAAACGCATCAAATCTCGCGGAATTTCACCGAATCCCATCGAATTGTCTCAAATCGGGTCGAATGGTGTCAAACTGAATGGAATCGAATTAAATTGAATAGATTGGAGTAGTGTAGGTTAGACTGGGATTCAGTAGGGAAGGGCACAGAAGAATAGAATAGAGTAGAACAGAAGAGAATACCAAGAGTAGAATGGAGTAGAGTTGAGTAGAGTGGAATAGTCAGAGTCGGGTAGTGCAGAATATAGATGAATAGATCCAATTCAAGCCGAATCGATTCGAATGGAGAGGAAAGGAGACAAATCGTGATGAATCGAATCGATTAGAATAGATTAGAGTAGGGTAGGGTAGAACAGAATAGAATAGAGTAGAAAAGAGTAGAATGGTGTGGAAGGGAGTTGAATGGAGCCAAATAGAGACAAATAAAGTAGAAAGGGTTGAGTAGAGCTGAACAGGGCTGAATAAGGTTCACTCGAGCCTATTATGCTGAATTGAGCAGAATCGAGACGAATTGCAACAATTCAAGCCAAATAGAGCTAAATCGAGCCGATTCAAGCCTAATCACATGGAATCGCGTCAAAATGCGTTGAATCGAATAGATTAGAGTAGAGGAGGGTACGGCAGGAGAGGCTAGACTACAACACAACAGAACACAATAGAAAGAAGAGAATAGAATTAAGTAGAGTCGGGTCCAGTAGAATAGAGTCAAATTGAGTTGAAGAGAGCCGAAAAGAGCCAAACAGAGCTGAATACAGCCGAATTGACCAAATTCAAGGTGAATCGAGATGAATCATGTCGAGTCGTTTGAAACGTGTCGAATCGAATCAAATAGATTAGTGTGGGGAAGGTAAGGCTACGGTAGGGTAGAGAAGAATAGAATAGAGTAGAATAGAACAGAACAGAAAGAATCGAGTAGACTAGAGTCAAATAGAGTCGAATACTGCCAAAAAGAGCCGAATAGAGTGGAAAAGAGCCGAATAGAACCGAATCGAGTTTAATGGAGCAGAAAGGAGATGAATCGAGCCGATATGACCCGAATCAGGTCGAATCCCATTCAAGTGTGTCGAATAGCATAGAACAGATTACACTAGGCTAAGTTAGGGTAGGGTAGGGTAGAATAGAGTGCAGTAGAACAGAACAGAAGAGAACTGAACTGAAAGAATAGGGTCGAGACGAGCAGAGTATAGAAGAGTAGAGTAGAGTCGAACATTGCCGAATAGAGCCAAATAGAGCCCAAAAGAGCTAAATGGATAGAAACCAAGACAAATCACGCCGAATCCCGTGGAATCGTGCCGTATCGCGTCGAATCCCGTCGAATTGCATTGAATCTGATCAATTCCAATCCAATCAAATAGAATAGACTACAGTAGGGTAGAGTACAATACAATACAGTAGAGAATAGTTTAGGATGGAGTAGAATGGTGTAGCATGGAGTCGAGTGGAGTCGAAAAGAGATAATAGAGTTCAGTAGAGTCTAATAGAGCCGAATAGAGCTGAATAGAGCCTATTCGAGCTGACTGGAGCCGAATGGAGCCGATTAGAGCTGAACCGAACCGATTTGAGCCGATTGGGGATGAATGGAGTGGAAAGGAGCCGATTTGAGCCGAATCGCATCGAGATGCGTGGAATCGAATCCAGTAGAATAGATTAGATTAGGGTAGGATGGAATAGAGTAGACTTGAACACAGTAGAAGAGAATGGAAAGGATACAATAGAATAGAGTAGAAAAGGGTAGAACAGAGCAGAATAGTGTAGAGTAGAATAGAGTAGAGTAGAACAGAGTCGAATCAAGCTGAATGGAGACGAAACGAGACAAATCGCGTCGACTGGCGTCGAATCCCATCGAATCAATTACAGTAGGGTATAGTAGAAGAGCGTAGAATGGAGTAGAATGGTGTGCAATGGAATCGAGTAGAGTAGAAAAGAGCTGAAGAGAGCCGAATAGGGCCAAAGAGGGCCAAATCGAGCTGAATTGAGCGAAATCGAGCCGAATCCAGTGAATCGAGCCTAATGGAGCCAAATCGAGCCTAATCGAGCTGAATCGACACTATTCGAGACAAATGGAGCCGAATGGACATGAATCACACCGATTCGGCCCCTAGTCGCGTCAAAATTTCTCGAATTCAATTGAATAGACTAGAGTAGGGGAGGTTCGGGTAGGCTAGAGTAGGGTAGAATAGAGTAGAATAGAATAAAACAGAACAGAACACAACAAAATAGAACAGAACAACACAGAACGAATACAGAAAAGAGTAGGCGAGAGTAGAATAGAGGGGAATAGAGTAGAGTAGAATAGATTTGAACAGAGCCAAATCGAGCCGAATCACGTCGAAATGGGTTGAATCAAATCCAATCAAGTGGATTACAATACCTTAGAGTTGGGTAGCACAGGGTAGGGTAGAATAGAGTAGAATCGTACAGAACAGAGTAGAAACAATACAATAGAGTAGAGAAGAGTAGAATAGAGCTGAATAGAGCCAAATGCAGACAAAATGAGAGGAATCGTGTAGAAGCAAGTAGAGTAAATTAGAGTGGTGTTGGGTAGGGTAGAGCAGAATAGAGTAGAATAGTGTGGAATGAATAGAATGGAGTAGAATGGAGTCAAATAGAAACGAATAGAGTAGAAAAGAGTCGAATAGAGCAGAATAGGGCCGAAGAAGGCCAAATCGAGCAGATTCGAAGCGATTCAAGCCAAAACAAGCTGAATGGAGCCTAACTGAGCCGAATAGAGCCAAATCGAGCCGAATCGAGCCGATTCAAGCTTCATCGCCTCGAATCGCGTTCAACGCGTCAAATCCAATCGAGACGTATAGATTAGAGAAGGGGAGGGGAGGGGAGGGGAGAATAGAACAGAGTAGAGTGGAATAGAAGAGATTAGAACAGAATAGAAGGAATAGAATCGAGTAGAATAGAGTGGAAAAGAGTAGAGTCGAATACAGTCGAATAGAGCCGAATAAGCTGAATAGAGACGAATGGAGCTGAATACAGCCGAAAAGAGCTGTATACTGCCGAATCACACCTAATCGAGCGGAATCAAGCAGAATCGCACTGACTGTCACCGAACAGCGTTGAATCGAATCAGGTCGAATCGAGTCGAGTCACATCGTTTTGAATCAAACAAGGTCAAATCGCTTCATATCGTGTCGAATCCCATCGAATCACGTCGAATAACTTCGAATTGCGTCAAACCTCAGAGAATCCTACTGAATCACGTCGAGTCGCATGGAATCTCATCAAATCCCTTCAGATTTGCCGAATCCAGTCAAGTCCTATCAAATCGCTTTGCACGGAATCGAATTGAATCCAATAGATTAAAGTAGGGTAGGTTCGGGTGGGGTGCCGTTGGGTCGGGTAGGGTAGAATAGAATAGAGTACAACAGAATAGGAGAGAATAGAACAGAACAGAAAGAATACAACAGAATAGAATAGAGTCAAAGAGAGAGAACATAGCCGAATTGAGCCGAGTGGAGACAAAACGAGACGAATCACGTCCGGTTGCTTCGAATCGCGTCAAATCAAATCGAATCGATTAGAAGAGATTAGGGTAGGGAAGGGTAGAATAGAAGAGAGGAAAATAGTGAGGAATGGAGTTGAACGGAGTCCAATAGAGACAGATAGATATGAATAGAGTACAAAAGAGTCGAATAGAGCAGAATAGGGCCGAATAGGCCCAAATAAGGCCTAATTGAGCAGAATCCAGCAGAATCGATGGAATTCGAGCCTAATCGAGCCGAATGGAGTGAAATGGAGCCAAGTCGAGCCGAATAGAGCCGATTCGAACTGAATCGAGCTGATTCAAGCCTAATCGCGTCAAATCGCGTGGAAATACGTCACATCGAAACTAATCAAATAGATTAAGGAAGGGTAGGGTAGGGGCGGGTGGGTAGAATAGAACAGAATAGTACAGAATAGAATATAGTACAGTAGGGTAGAGTAGAGAGAGTAAAGCAGACAAGAGTAGAGCAGAGTAGAATTGAGTCAAATAGAGTCAAAGAGTGCAGGATATAGCTGAATAGAGCCAATTCTGGCCGAATCGAGTCAAATGGAAACAAAACGAGATGAATCACACCAAATTGCTTCGAATCGCATCCAATCGAATAGAGTATCGTAGGGTAGAGTAGAACAGAATAGAGTAGAATTGCATAGAATGGAGAAGAGTGGAGTCAAATGGAGTCGAAAAGAGACAAATAGAGTAGAAAAGAGTCGAGTCAAGCCAAATAGGGCCGAATAAGGCTGAACCGAGTGGAAATGAGCTGAATTGAAGCGATTCGAGCCAAATCGAGCTGAATCGAGCTGATGTTGCGGACTCGAGCCGACTCAAGCGTGATGGTGTCCGGTCGCATCGAAATGCTTTGAATCGAATCAAATGGAATCGATTAGAATAGGTTAGGGTAGGGTAGTTTATGATAGGAAGACTAGGGTAGATGCAAGTAGACTACATTAGAGTAGACAAGAGAAGGCTAGAGTAGAAGCCTAGACTAGTAAGCTGGACTAGTCAGCTAGACTAGTGGCATAGAGCAGTAGCCTAGACAACTAGTCTTGAATAGTACCCTAAGTCAGTAATCTGAACGAGTACCCTTGCCTGAACTCTCAGCCTAATCTAGTACCCTTGCCTTAACTAGTAGTCCTAACAAGTACCCTTGGCTTAACTAGTAGTCTTCACTAGTACCCTTGCCTTCACTAGTAGTATGTCCTTAACAAGTAGCCTGAACTGGTACCCTTGCCTTAACCAGTACCCTCAACAAGTACCCATGCCTTAACTAGTAGCCTGGCCTTAACTAGTGCCCTTGCATAACTAGTACCCTGTCCTTAACTAGTAGCCTGAATTAGTACACTTGCCTTAAGGAGTACCCTTGCCCGAACTACTCCCCTTAATTAGGACCCTTATTGAGTAACCCTAAGTAGTAGAGTATGGTACGGTGGGGTAGCATAGGGTAGGGAAGCATACGGTGGAACAGAGAAAATAGAAGGAAATAGAATAGAACAGCATAGGTCAGGGTAGGTTACCTTAGTGCAGGGTATGGTAGAGTAGCATAGGATGGAATCGAGAAAATAGAAAAGGAGACTAGAAAAGAGCAGACTAGATTAGGATAGGCTAGGGTGGGGGAGGGTTTTGTAGAATACAGTAGTGTAGAATGGAATAGAATGGTGTGGAATGGAGTCAAATGGATTCAAACAGAGATGAATAGAGTAGAAAAGAGTTGAATAGAGCCGAATAACGCTGAATAGGACCACATATGACCAAAATGAGCCGAATCGAGTCGAGTCGACCAGATTCGGGATGAATGGAGCCTAGTGGAGCTGAAATGAGCCAAATAGAGACAAACTGAACCCAGCAAAATCAAGCCAAAACACACTTAATTGCATCCTATTGCATCGGATCTCGTCGAATTCCATCAAATCCCACCAAAACGCATCAAATCTCGCGGAATCTCACCGAATCCCATCGAATTGTCTCAAATCGGGTCGAATGGTGTCAAACTGAATGGAATCGAATTAAATTGAATAGATTGGAGTAGTGTAGGTTAGACTGGGATTCAGTAGGGAAGGGCACAGAAGAATAGAATAGAGTAGAACAGAAGAGAATACCAAGAGTAGAATGGAGTAGAGTTGAGTAGAGTGGAATAGTCAGAGTCGGGTAGTGCAGAATATAGATGAATAGATCCAATTCAAGCCGAATCGATTCGAATGGAGAGGAAAGGAGACAAATCGTGATGAATCGAATCGATTAGAATAGATTAGAGTAGGGTAGGGTAGAACAGAATAGAATAGAGTAGAAAAGAGTAGAATGGTGTGGAAGGGAGTTGAATGGAGCCAAATAGAGACAAATAAAGTAGAAAGGGTTGAGTAGAGCTGAACAGGGCTGAATAAGGTTCACTCGAGCCTATTATGCTGAATTGAGCAGAATCGAGACGAATTGCAACAATTCAAGCCAAATAGAGCTAAATCGAGCCGATTCAAGCCTAATCACATGGAATCGCGTCAAAATGCGTTGAATCGAATAGATTAGAGTAGAGGAGGGTACGGCAGGAGAGGCTAGACTACAACACAACAGAACACAATAGAAAGAAGAGAATAGAATTAAGTAGAGTCGGGTCCAGTAGAATAGAGTCAAATTGAGTTGAAGAGAGCCGAAAAGAGCCAAACAGAGCTGAATACAGCCGAATTGACCAAATTCAAGGTGAATCGAGATGAATCATGTCGAGTCGTTTGAAACGTGTCGAATCGAATCAAATAGATTAGTGTGGGGAAGGTAAGGCTAGGGTAGGGTAGAGAAGAATAGAATAGAGTAGAATAGAACAGAACAGAAAGAATCGAGTAGACTAGAGTCAAATAGAGTCGAATACTGCCAAAAAGAGCCGAATAGAGTGGAAAAGAGCCGAATAGAACCGAATCGAGTTTAATGGAGCAGAAAGGAGATGAATCGAGCCGATATGACCCGAATCAGGTCGAATCCCATTCAAGTGTGTCGAATAGCATAGAACAGATTACACTAGGCTAAGTTAGGGTAGGGTAGGGTAGAATAGAGTGCAGTAGAACAGAACAGAAGAGAACTGAACTGAAAGAATAGGGTCGAGACGAGCAGAGTATAGAAGAGTAGAGTAGAGTCGAACATTGCCGAATAGAGCCAAATAGAGCCCAAAAGGGCTAAATGGATAGAAACCAAGACAAATCACGCCGAATCCTGTGGAATCGTGACGTATCGCGTCGAATCCCGTCGAATTGCATTGAATCTGATCAATTCCAATCCAATCAAATAGAATAGACTACAGTAGGGTAGAGTACAATACAATACAGTAGAGAATAGTTTAGGATGGAGTAGAATGGTGTAGCATGGAGTCCAGTGGAGTCGAAAAGAGATAATAGAGTTGAGTAGAGTCTAATAGAGCCGAATAGAGCTGAATAGAGCCTATTCGAGCTGACTGGAGCCGAATGGAGCCGATTAGAGCTGAACCGAACCGATTTGAGCCGATTGGGGATGAATGGAGTGGAAAGGAGCCGATTTGAGCCGAATCGCATCGAGATGCGTGGAATCGAATCCAGTAGAATAGATTAGATTAGGGTAGGATGGAATAGAGTAGACTTGAACACAGTAGAAGAGAATGGAAAGGATACAATAGAATAGAGTAGAAAAGGGTAGAGCAGAGCAGAATAGTGTAGAGTAGAATAGAGTAGAGTAGAACAGAGTCGAATCAAGCTGAATGGAGACGAAACGAGACAAATCGCGTCGACTGGCGTCGAATCCCATCGAATCAATTACAGTAGGGTATAGTAGAAGAGCGTAGAATGGAGTAGAATGGTGTGCAATGGAATCGAGTAGAGTAGAAAAGAGCTGAAGAGAGCCGAAGAGGGCCAAAGAGGGCCAAATCGAGCTGAATTGAGCGAAATCGAGCCGAATCCAGTGAATCGAGCCTAATGGAGCCAAATCGAGCCTAATCGAGCTGAATCGACACTATTCGAGACAAATGGAGCCGAATGGACATGAATCACACCGATTCGGCCCCTAGTCGCGTCAAAATTTCTCGAATTCAATTGAATAGACTAGAGTAGGGGAGGTTCGGGTAGGCTAGAGTAGGGTAGAATAGAGTAGAATAGAATAAAACAGAACAGAACACAACAAAATAGAACAGAACAACACAGAACGAATACAGAAAAGAGTAGGCTAGAGTAGAATAGAGGGGAATAGAGTAGAGTAGAATAGATTTGAACAGAGCCAAATCGAGCCGAATCGCGTCGAAATGGGTTGAATCAAATCCAATCAAGTGGATTACAATACCTTAGAGTTGGGTAGCACAGGGTAGGGTAGAATAGAGTAGAATCGTACAGAACAGAGTAGAAACAATACAATAGAGTAGAGAAGAGTAGAATAGAGCTGAATAGAGCCAAATGCAGACAAAATGAGAGGAATCGTGTAGAAGCAAGTAGAGTAAATTAGAGTGGTGTTGGGTAGGGTAGAGCAGAATAGAGTAGAATAGTGTGGAATGAATAGAATGGAGTAGAATGGAGTCAAGTAGAAACGAATAGAGTAGAAAAGAGTCGAATAGAGCAGAATAGGGCCGAAGAAGGCCAAATCGAGCAGATTCGAAGCGATTCAAGCCAAAACAAGCTGAATGGAGCCTAACTGAGCCGAATAGAGCCAAATCGAGCCGAATAGAGCCGATTCAAGCTTCATCGCCTCGAATCGCGTTCAACGCGTCAAATCCAATCGAGACGTATAGATTAGAGAAGGGGAGGGGAGGGGAGGGGAGAATAGAACAGAGTAGAGTGGAATAGAAGAGATTAGAACAGAATAGAAGGAATAGAATCGAGTAGAATAGAGTGGAAAAGAGTAGAGTCGAATACAGTCGAATAGAGCCGAATAAGCTGAATAGAGACGAATGGAGCTGAATACAGCCGAAAAGAGCTGTATACTGCCGAATCACACCTAATCGAGCGGAATCAAGCAGAATCGCACTGACTGTCACCGAACAGCGTCGAATCGAATCAGGTTGAATCGAGTCGAGTCACATCGTTTTGAATCAAACAAGGTCAAATCGCTTCATATCGTGTCGAATCCCATCGAATCACGTCGAATAACTTCGAATTGCGTCAAACCTCAGAGAATCCTACTGAACCACGTCGAGTCGCATGGAATCTCATCAAATCCCTTCAGATCTTGCCGAATCCAGTCAAGTCCTATCAAATCGCTTTGCACGGAATCGAATTGAATCCAATAGATTAAAGTAGGGTAGGTTCGGGTGGGGTGCCGTTGGGTCGGGTAGGATAGAATAGAATAGAGTACAACAGAATAGGAGAGAATAGAACAGAACAGAAAGAATACAACAGAATAGAATAGAGTCAAAGAGAGAGAACATAGCCGAATTGAGCCGAGTGGAGACAAAACGAGACGAATCACGTCCGGTTGCTTCGAATCGCGTCAAATCAAATCGAATCGATTAGAAGAGATTAGGGTAGGGAAGGGTAGAATAGAAGAGAGGAAAATAGTGAGGAATGGAGTTGAACGGAGTCCAATAGAGACGGATAGATATGAATAGAGTACAAAAGAGTCGAATAGAGCAGAATAGGGCCGAATAGGCCCAAATAAGGCCTAATTGAGCAGAATCCAGCAGAATCGATGGAATTCGAGCCTAATCGAGCCGAATGGAGTGAAATGGAGCCAAGTCGAGCCGAATAGAGCCGATTCGAACTGAATCGAGCTGATTCAAGCCTAATCGCGTCAAATCGCGTGGAAATACGTCACATCGAAACTAATCAAATAGATTAAGGAAGGGTAGGGTAGGGGCAGGTGGGTAGAATAGAACAGAATAGTACAGAATAGAATATAGTACAGTAGGGTAGAGTAGAGAGAGTAAAGCAGACAAGAGTAGAGCAGAGTAGAATTGAGTCAAATAGAGTCAAAGAGTGCAGGATATACCTGAATAGAGCCAATTCTGGCCGAATCGAGTCAAATGGAAACAAAACGAGATGAATCACACCAAATTGCTTCGAATCGCATCCAATCGAATAGAGTATCGTAGGGTAGAGTAGAACAGAATAGAGTAGAATTGCATAGAATGGAGAAGAGTGGAGTCAAATGGAGTCGAAAAGAGACAAATAGAGTAGAAAAGAGTCGAGTCAAGCCAAATAGGGCCGAATAAGGCTGAACCGAGTGGAAATGAGCTGAATTGAAGCGATTCGAGCCAAATCGAGCTGAATCGAGCTGATGTTGCGGACTCGAGCCGACTCAAGCGTGATGGTGTCCGGTCGCATCGAAATGCTTTGAATCGAATCAAATGGAATCGATTAGAATAGGTTAGGGTAGGGTAGTTTATGATAGGAAGACTAGGGTAGATGCAAGTAGACTACATTAGAGTAGACAAGAGAAGGCTAGAGTAGAAGCCTAGACTAGTAAGCTGGACTAGTCAGCTAGACTAGTGGCATAGAGCAGTAGCCTAGACAACTAGTCTTGAATAGTACCCTAAGTCAGTAATCTGAACGAGTACCCTTGCCTGAACTCTTAGCTTAATCTAGTACCCTTGCCTTAACTAGTAGTCCTAACAAGTACCCTTGGCTTAACTAGTAGTCTTCACTAGTACCCTTGCCTTCACTAGTAGTATGTCCTTAACAAGTAGCCTGAACTGGTACCCTTGCCTTAACCAGTACCCTCAACAAGTACCCATGCCTTAACTAGTAGCCTGGCCTTAACTAGTGCCCTTGCATAACTAGTACCCTGTCCTTAACTAGTAGCCTGAATTAGTACACTTGCCTTAAGGAGTACCCTTGCCCGAACTACTCCCCTTAATTAGGACCCTTATTGAGTAACCCTAAGTAGTAGAGTATGGTACGGTGGGGTAGCATAGGGTAGGGAAGCATACGGTGGAACAGAGAAAATAGAAGGAAATAGAATAGAACAGCATAGGTCAGGGTAGGTTAGCTTAGTGCAGGGTATGGTAGAGTAGCATAGGATGGAATCGAGAAAATAGAAAAGGAGACTAGAAAAGAGCAGACTAGATTAGGATAGGCTAGGGTGGGGGAGGGTTTTGTAGAATACAGTAGTGTAGAATGGAATAGAATGGTGTGGAATGGAGTCAAATGGATTCAAACAGAGATGAATAGAGTAGAAAAGAGTTGAATAGAGCCGAATAACGCTGAATAGGACCACATATGACCAAAATGAGCCGAATCGAGTCGAGTCGACCAGATTCGGGATGAATGGAGCCTAGTGGAGCTGAAATGAGCCAAATAGAGACAAACTGAACCCAGCAAAATCAAGCCAAAACACACTTAATTGCATCCTATTGCATCGGATCTCGTCGAATTCCATCAAATCCCACCAAAACGCATCAAATCTCGGGGAATCTCACCGAATCCCATCGAATTGTCTCAAATCGGGTCGAATGGTGTCAAACGGAATGGAATCGAATTAAATTGAATAGATTGGAGTAGTGTAGGTTAGACTGGGATTCAGTAGGGAAGGGCACAGAAGAATAGAATAGAGTAGAACAGAAGAGAATACCAAGAGTAGAATGGAGTAGAGTTGAGTAGAGTGGAATAGTCAGAGTCGGGTAGTGCAGAATATAGATGAATAGATCCAATTCAAGCCGAATCGATTCGAATGGAGAGGAAAGGAGACAAATCGTGATGAATCGAATCGATTAGAATAGATTAGAGTAGGGTAGGGTAGAACAGAATAGAATAGAGTAGAAAAGAGTAGAATGGTGTGGAAGGGAGTTGAATGGAGCCAAATAGAGACAAATAAAGTAGAAAGGGTTGAGTAGAGCTGAACAGGGCTGAATAAGGTTCACTCGAGCCTAATTATGCTGAATTGAGCAGAATCGAGACGAATTGCAACAATTCAAGCCAAATAGAGCTAAATCGAGCCGATTCAAGCCTAATCACATGGAATCGCGTCAAAATGTGTTGAATCGAATAGATTAGAGTAGAGGAGGGTACGGCAGGAGAGGCTAGACTACAACACAACAGAACACAATAGAAAGAAGAGAATAGAATTAAGTAGAGTCGGGTCCAGTAGAATAGAGTCAAATTGAGTTGAAGAGAGCCGAAAAGAGCCAAACAGAGCTGAATACAGCCGAATTGACCAAATTCAAGGTGAATCGAGATGAATCATGTCGAGTCGTTTGAAACGTGTCGAATCAAATCAAATAGATTAGTGTGGGGAAGGTAAGGCTACGGTAGGGTAGAGAAGAATAGAATAGAGTAGAATAGAAGAGAACAGAAAGAATCGAGTAGACTAGAGTCAAATAGAGTCGAATACTGCCAAAAAGAGCCGAATAGAGTGGAAAAGAACCGAATAGAACCGAATCGAGTTTAATGGAGCAGAAAGGAGATGAATCGAGCCGATATGACCCGAATCAGGTCGAATCCCATTCAAGTGTGTCGAATAGCATAGAACAGATTACACTAGGCTAAGTTAGGGTAGGGTAGGGTAGAATAGAGTGCAGTAGAACAGAAGAGAAGAGAACTGAACTGAAAGAATAGGGTCGAGACGAGCAGAGTATAGAAGAGTAGAGTAGAGTCGAACATTGCCGAATAGAGCCAAATAGAGCCCAAAAGGGCTAAATGGATAGAAACCAAGACAAATCACGCCGAATCCTGTGGAATCGTGACGTATCGCGTCGAATCCCGTCGAATTGCATTGAATCTGATCAATTCCAATCCAATCAAATAGAATAGACTACAGTAGGGTAGAGTACAATACAATACAGTAGAGAATAGTTTAGGATGGAGTAGAATGGTGTAGCATGGAGTCCAGTGGAGTCGAAAAGAGATAATAGAGTTGAGTAGAGTCTAATAGAGCCGAATAGAGCTGAATAGAGCCTATTCGAGCTGACTGGAGCCGAATGGAGCCGATTAGAGCTGAACCGAACCGATTTGAGCCGATTGGGGATGAATGGAGTGGAAAGGAGCCGATTTGAGCCGAATCGCATCGAGATGCGTGGAATCGAATCCAGTAGAATAGATTAGATTAGGGTAGGATGGAATAGAGTAGACTTGAACACAGTAGAAGAGAATGGAAAGGATACAATAGAATAGAGTAGAAAAGGGTAGAGCAGAGCAGAATAGTGTAGAGTAGAATAGAGTAGAGTAGAACAGAGTCGAATCAAGCTGAATGGAGACGAAACGAGACAAATCGCGTCGACTGGCGTCGAATCCCATCGAATCAATTACAGTAGGGTATAGTAGAAGAGCGTAGAATGGAGTAGAATGGTGTGCAATGGAATCGAGTAGAGTAGAAAAGAGCTGAAGAGAGCCGAAGAGGGCCAAAGAGGGCCAAATCGAGCTGAATTGAGCGAAATCGAGCCGAATCCAGTGAATCGAGCCTAATGGAGCCAAATCGAGCCTAATCGAGCTGAATCGACACTATTCGAGACAAATGGAGCCGAATGGACATGAATCACACCGATTCGGCCCCTAGTCGCGTCAAAATTTCTCGAATTCAATTGAATAGACTAGAGTAGGGGAGGTTCGGGTAGGCTAGAGTAGGGTAGAATAGAGTAGAATAGAATAAAACAGAACAGAACACAACAAAATAGAACAGAACAACACAGAACGAATACAGAAAAGAGTAGGCTAGAGTAGAATAGAGGGGAATAGAGTAGAGTAGAATAGATTTGAACAGAGCCAAATCGAGCCGAATCGCGTCGAAATGGGTTGAATCAAATCCAATCAAGTGGATTACAATACCTTAGAGTTGGGTAGCACAGGGTAGGGTAGAATAGAGTAGAATCGTACAGAACAGAGTAGAAACAATACAATAGAGTAGAGAAGAGTAGAATAGAGCTGAATAGAGCCAAATGCAGACAAAATGAGAGGAATCGTGTAGAAGCAAGTAGAGTAAATTAGAGTGGTGTTGGGTAGGGTAGAGCAGAATAGAGTAGAATAGTGTGGAATGAATAGAATGGAGTAGAATGGAGTCAAGTAGAAACGAATAGAGTAGAAAAGAGTCGAATAGAGCAGAATAGGGCCGAAGAAGGCCAAATCGAGCAGATTCGAAGCGATTCAAGCCAAAACAAGCTGAATGGAGCCTAACTGAGCCGAATAGAGCCAAATCGAGCCGAATAGAGCCGATTCAAGCTTCATCGCCTCGAATCGCGTTCAACGCGTCAAATCCAATCGAGACGTATAGATTAGAGAAGGGGAGGGGAGGGGAGGGGAGAATAGAACAGAGTAGAGTGGAATAGAAGAGATTAGAACAGAATAGAAGGAATAGAATCGAGTAGAATAGAGTGGAAAAGAGTAGAGTCGAATACAGTCGAATAGAGCCGAATAAGCTGAATAGAGACGAATGGAGCTGAATACAGCCGAAAAGAGCTGTATACTGCCGAATCACACCTAATCGAGCGGAATCAAGCAGAATCGCACTGACTGTCACCGAACAGCGTCGAATCGAATCAGGTCGAATCGAGTCGAGTCACATCGTTTTGAATCAAACAAGGTCAAATCGCTTCATATCGTGTCGAATCCCATCGAATCACGTCGAATAACTTCGAATTGCGTCAAACCTCAGAGAATCCTACTGAACCACGTCGAGTCGCATGGAATCTCATCAAATCCCTTCAGATCTTGCCGAATCCAGTCAAGTCCTATCAAATCGCTTTGCACGGAATCGAATTGAATCCAATAGATTAAAGTAGGGTAGGTTCGGGTGGGGTGCCGTTGGGTCGGGTAGGATAGAATAGAATAGAGTACAACAGAATAGGAGAGAATAGAACAGAACAGAAAGAATACAACAGAATAGAATAGAGTCAAAGAGAGAGAACATAGCCGAATTGAGCCGAGTGGAGACAAAACGAGACGAATCACGTCCGGTTGCTTCGAATCGCGTCAAATCAAATCGAATCGATTAGAAGAGATTAGGGTAGGGAAGGGTAGAATAGAAGAGAGGAAAATAGTGAGGAATGGAGTTGAACGGAGTCCAATAGAGACGGATAGATATGAATAGAGTACAAAAGAGTCGAATAGAGCAGAATAGGGCCGAATAGGCCCAAATAAGGCCTAATTGAGCAGAATCCAGCAGAATCGATGGAATTCGAGCCTAATCGAGCCGAATGGAGTGAAATGGAGCCAAGTCGAGCCGAATAGAGCCGATTCGAACTGAATCGAGCTGATTCAAGCCTAATCGCGTCAAATCGCGTGGAAATACGTCACATCGAAACTAATCAAATAGATTAAGGAAGGGTAGGGTAGGGGCAGGTGGGTAGAATAGAACAGAATAGTACAGAATAGAATATAGTACAGTAGGGTAGAGTAGAGAGAGTAAAGCAGACAAGAGTAGAGCAGAGTAGAATTGAGTCAAATAGAGTCAAAGAGTGCAGGATATACCTGAATAGAGCCAATTCTGGCCGAATCGAGTCAAATGGAAACAAAACGAGATGAATCACACCAAATTGCTTCGAATCGCATCCAATCGAATAGAGTATCGTAGGGTAGAGTAGAACAGAATAGAGTAGAATTGCATAGAATGGAGAAGAGTGGAGTCAAATGGAGTCGAAAAGAGACAAATAGAGTAGAAAAGAGTCGAGTCAAGCCAAATAGGGCCGAATAAGGCTGAACCGAGTGGAAATGAGCTGAATTGAAGCGATTCGAGCCAAATCGAGCTGAATCGAGCTGATGTTGCGGACTCGAGCCGACTCAAGCGTGATGGTGTCCGGTCGCATCGAAATGCTTTGAATCGAATCAAATGGAATCGATTAGAATAGGTTAGGGTAGGGTAGTTTATGATAGGAAGACTAGGGTAGATGCAAGTAGACTACATTAGAGTAGACAAGAGAAGGCTAGAGTAGAAGCCTAGACTAGTAAGCTGGACTAGTCAGCTAGACTAGTGGCATAGAGCAGTAGCCTAGACAACTAGTCTTGAATAGTACCCTAAGTCAGTAATCTGAACGAGTACCCTTGCCTGAACTCTTAGCTTAATCTAGTACCCTTGCCTTAACTAGTAGTCCTAACAAGTACCCTTGGCTTAACTAGTAGTCTTCACTAGTACCCTTGCCTTCACTAGTAGTATGTCCTTAACAAGTAGCCTGAACTGGTACCCTTGCCTTAACCAGTACCCTCAACAAGTACCCATGCCTTAACTAGTAGCCTGGCCTTAACTAGTGCCCTTGCATAACTAGTACCCTGTCCTTAACTAGTAGCCTGAATTAGTACACTTGCCTTAAGGAGTACCCTTGCCCGAACTACTCCCCTTAATTAGGACCCTTATTGAGTAACCCTAAGTAGTAGAGTATGGTACGGTGGGGTAGCATAGGGTAGGGAAGCATACGGTGGAACAGAGAAAATAGAAGGAAATAGAATAGAACAGCATAGGTCAGGGTAGGTTAGCTTAGTGCAGGGTATGGTAGAGTAGCATAGGATGGAATCGAGAAAATAGAAAAGGAGACTAGAAAAGAGCAGACTAGATTAGGATAGGCTAGGGTGGGGGAGGGTTTTGTAGAATACAGTAGTGTAGAATGGAATAGAATGGTGTGGAATGGAGTCAAATGGATTCAAACAGAGATGAATAGAGTAGAAAAGAGTTGAATAGAGCCGAATAACGCTGAATAGGACCACATATGACCAAAATGAGCCGAATCGAGTCGAGTCGACCAGATTCGGGATGAATGGAGCCTAGTGGAGCTGAAATGAGCCAAATAGAGACAAACTGAACCCAGCAAAATCAAGCCAAAACACACTTAATTGCATCCTATTGCATCGGATCTCGTCGAATTCCATCAAATCCCACCAAAACGCATCAAATCTCGGGGAATCTCACCGAATCCCATCGAATTGTCTCAAATCGGGTCGAATGGTGTCAAACGGAATGGAATCGAATTAAATTGAATAGATTGGAGTAGTGTAGGTTAGACTGGGATTCAGTAGGGAAGGGCACAGAAGAATAGAATAGAGTAGAACAGAAGAGAATACCAAGAGTAGAATGGAGTAGAGTTGAGTAGAGTGGAATAGTCAGAGTCGGGTAGTGCAGAATATAGATGAATAGATCCAATTCAAGCCGAATCGATTCGAATGGAGAGGAAAGGAGACAAATCGTGATGAATCGAATCGATTAGAATAGATTAGAGTAGGGTAGGGTAGAACAGAATAGAATAGAGTAGAAAAGAGTAGAATGGTGTGGAAGGGAGTTGAATGGAGCCAAATAGAGACAAATAAAGTAGAAAGGGTTGAGTAGAGCTGAACAGGGCTGAATAAGGTTCACTCGAGCCTAATTATGCTGAATTGAGCAGAATCGAGACGAATTGCAACAATTCAAGCCAAATAGAGCTAAATCGAGCCGATTCAAGCCTAATCACATGGAATCGCGTCAAAATGTGTTGAATCGAATAGATTAGAGTAGAGGAGGGTACGGCAGGAGAGGCTAGACTACAACACAACAGAACACAATAGAAAGAAGAGAATAGAATTAAGTAGAGTCGGGTCCAGTAGAATAGAGTCAAATTGAGTTGAAGAGAGCCGAAAAGAGCCAAACAGAGCTGAATACAGCCGAATTGACCAAATTCAAGGTGAATCGAGATGAATCATGTCGAGTCGTTTGAAACGTGTCGAATCAAATCAAATAGATTAGTGTGGGGAAGGTAAGGCTACGGTAGGGTAGAGAAGAATAGAATAGAGTAGAATAGAAGAGAACAGAAAGAATCGAGTAGACTAGAGTCAAATAGAGTCGAATACTGCCAAAAAGAGCCGAATAGAGTGGAAAAGAACCGAATAGAACCGAATCGAGTTTAATGGAGCAGAAAGGAGATGAATCGAGCCGATATGACCCGAATCAGGTCGAATCCCATTCAAGTGTGTCGAATAGCATAGAACAGATTACACTAGGCTAAGTTAGGGTAGGGTAGGGTAGAATAGAGTGCAGTAGAACAGAAGAGAAGAGAACTGAACTGAAAGAATAGGGTCGAGACGAGCAGAGTATAGAAGAGTAGAGTAGAGTCGAACATTGCCGAATAGAGCCAAATAGAGCCCAAAAGGGCTAAATGGATAGAAACCAAGACAAATCACGCCGAATCCTGTGGAATCGTGCCGTATCGCGTCGAATCCCGTCGAATTGCATTGAATCTGATCAATTCCAATCCAATCAAATAGAATAGACTACAGTAGGGTAGAGTACAATACAATACAGTAGAGAATAGTTTAGGATGGAGTAGAATGGTGTAGCATGGAGTCGAGTGGAGTCGAAAAGAGATAATAGAGTTGAGTAGAGTCTAATAGAGCCGAATAGAGCTGAATAGAGCCTATTCGAGCTGACTGGAGCCGAATGGAGCCGATTAGAGCTGAACCGAACCGATTTGAGCCGATTGGGGATGAATGGAGTGGAAAGGAGCCGATTTGAGCCGAATCGCATCGAGATGCGTGGAATCGAATCCAGTAGAATAGATTAGATTAGGGTAGGATGGAATAGAGTAGACTTGAACACAGTAGAAGAGAATGGAAAGGATACAATAGAATAGAGTAGAAAAGGGTAGAGCAGAGCAGAATAGTGTAGAGTAGAATAGAGTAGAGTAGAACAGAGTCGAATCAAGCTGAATGGAGACGAAACGAGACAAATCGCGTCGACTTGCGTCGAATCCCATCGAATCAATTACAGTAGGGTATAGTAGAAGAGCGTAGAATGGAGTAGAATGGTGTGCAATGGAATCGAGTAGAGTAGAAAAGAGCTGAAGAGAGCCGAAGAGGGCCAAAGAGGGCCAAATCGAGCTGAATTGAGCGAAATCGAGCCGAATCCAGTGAATCGAGCCTAATGGAGCCAAATCGAGCCTAATCGAGCTGAATCGACACTATTCGAGACAAATGGAGCCGAATGGACATGAATCACACCAATTCGGCCCCTAGTCGCGTCAAAATTTCTCGAATTCAATTGAATAGACTAGAGTAGGGGAGGTTCGGGTAGGCTAGAGTAGGGTAGAATAGAGTAGAATAGAATAAAACAGAACAGAACACAACAAAATAGAACAGAACAACACAGAACGAATATAGAAAAGAGTAGGCTAGAGTAGAATAGAGAGGAATAGAGTAGAGTAGAATAGATTTGAACAGAGCCAAATCGAGCCGAATCACGTCGAAATGGGTTGAATCAAATCCAATCAAGTGGATTACAATACCTTAGAGTTGGGTAGCACAGGGTAGGGTAGAATAGAGTAGAATCGTAGAGAACAGAGTAGAAACAATACAATAGAGTAGAGAAGAGTAGAATAGAGCTGAATAGAGCCAAATGCAGACAAAATGAGAGGAATCGTGTAGAAGCAAGTAGAGTAAATTAGAGTGGTGTTGGGTAGGGTAGAGCAGAATAGAGTAGAATAGTGTGGAATGAATAGAATGGAGTAGAATGGAGTCAAATAGAAACGAATAGAGTAGAAAAGAGTCGAATAGAGCAGAATAGGGCCGAAGAAGGCCAAATCGAGCAGATTCGAAGCGATTCAAGCCAAAACAAGCTGAATGGAGCCTAACTGAGCCGAATAGAGCCAAATCGAGCCGAATCGAGCCGATTCAAGCTTCATCGCCTCGAATCGCGTTCAACGCGTCAAATCCAATCGAGACGTATAGATTAGAGAAGGGGAGGGGAGGGGAGAACAGAACATTGTAGAGTGGAATAGAAGAGATTAGAACAGAATAGAAGGAATAGAATCGAGTAGAATAGAGTGGAAAAGAGTAGAGTCAAATACAGTCAAATAGAGCCGAATAAGCTGAATAGAGACGAATGGAGCTGAATACAGCCAAAAAGAGCTGTATACTGCCGAATCACACCTAATCGAGCGGAATCAAGCAGAATCGCACTGACTGTCACCGAACAGCGTCGAATCGAATCAGGTCGAATCGAGTCGAGTCACATCGTTTTGAATCAAACAAGGTCAAATCGCTTCATATCGTGTCGAATCCCATCGAATCACGTCGAATAACTTCGAATTGCGTCAAACCTCAGAGAATCCTACTGAATCACGTCGAGTCGCATGGAATCTCATCAAATCCCTTCAGATTTGCCGAATCCAGTCAAGTCCTATCAAATCGCTTTGCACGGAATCGAATTGAATCCAATAGATTAAAGTAGGGTAGGTTCGGGTGGGGTGCCGTTGGGTCGGGTAGGGTAGAATAGAATAGAGTACAACAGAATAGGAGAGAATAGAACAGAACAGAAAGAATACAACAGAATAGAATAGAGTCAAAGAGAGAGAACATAGCCGAATTGAGCCGAGTGGAGACAAAACGAGACGAATCACGTCCGGTTGCTTCGAATCGCGTCAAATCAAATCGAATCGATTAGAAGAGATTAGGGTAGGGAAGGGTAGAATAGAAGAGAGGAAAATAGTGAGGAATGGAGTTGAACGGAGTCCAATAGAGACGGATAGATATGAATAGAGTACAAAAGAGTCGAATAGAGCAGAATAGGGCCGAATAGGACCAAATAAGGCCTAATTGAGCAGAATCCAGCAGAATCGATGGAATTCCAGCCTAATCGAGCCGAGTGGAGTGAAATGGAGCCAAGTCGAGCCGAATAGAGCCGATTCGAACTGAATCGAGCTGATTCAAGCCTAATCGCGTCAAATCGCGTGGAAATACGTCACATCGAAACTAATCAAATAGATTAAGGAAGGGTAGGGTAGGGGCGGGTGGGTAGAATAGAACAGAATAGTACAGAATAGAATATAGTACAGTAGGGTAGAGTAGAGAGAGTAAAGCAGACAAGAGTAGAGCAGAGTAGAATTGAGTCAAATAGAGTCAAAGAGTGCAGGATATAGCTGAATAGAGCCAATTCTGGCCGAATCGAGTCAAATGGAAACAAAACGAGATGAATCACACCGAATTGCTTCGAATCGCATCCAATCGAATAGATTAGAGTATCGTAGGGTAGAGTAGGATAGCGTAGAGTGGAGAAGAGTGGAGTCAAATGGAGTCGAACAGAGACAAATAGAGTAGAAAAGAGTCGAATCGAGCCAAATAGGGCCGAATAAGGCTGAACCGAGTGGAAACGAGCTGAATTGAAGCGATTCGAGCCAAATCGAGCTGAATCGAGCTGATGTTGCAGAATCGAGCCGACTCAAGCGTAATGGTGTCCGGTCCCATCGAAATGCTTTGAATGGAATCGATTAGAATAGGTTAGGGTAGGGTAGTTTATGATAGGAAGACTAGGGTAGATGCAAGTAGACTACATTAGAGTAGACAAGAGCAGGCTAGAGTAGAAGCATAGACTAGTAAGCTGGACTAGTCAGCTAGACTAGTGGCATAGAGCAGTAGCCTAGACAACTAGTCTTGAATAGTACCCTAAGTCAGTAATCTGAACGAGTACCCTTGCCTGAACTCTTAGCCTAATCTAGTACCCTTGCCTTAACTAGTAGTCCTAACAAGTACCCTTGCCTTAACCAGTAGTCTTCACTAGTACCCTTGCCTTCACTAGTAGTATGTCCTTAACAAGTAGCCTGAACTGGTACGTTTGCCTTAACCAGTACCCTCAACAAGTACCCATGCCTTAACTAGTAGCCTGGCCTTAACTAGTAGCCTGAATTAGTACACTTGCCTTAAGGAGTACCCTTGCCCGAACTACTCCCCTTAATTAGGACCCTTATTGAGTAACCCTAAGTAGTAGAGTATGGTACGGTGGGGTAGCATAGGGTAGGGAAGCATACGGTGGAACAGAGAAAATAGAAGGAAATAGAATAGAACAGCATAGGTCAGGGTAGGTTACCTTAGTGCAGGGTATGGTAGAGTAGCATAGGATGGAATCGAGAAAATAGAAAAGGAGACTAGAAAAGAGCAGACTAGATTAGGATAGGCTAGGGTGGGGGAGGGTTTTGTAGAATACAGTAGTGTAGAATGGAATAGAATGGTGTGGAATGGAGTCAAATGCATTCAAACAGAGATGAATAGAGTAGAAAAGAGTTGAATAGAGCCGAATAACGCTGAATAGGACCACATATGACCAAAATGAGCCGAATCGAGTCGAGTCGACCAGATTCGGGATGAATGGAGCCTAGTGGAGCTGAAATGAGCCAAATAGAGACAATCTGAACCCAGCAAAATCAAGCCAAAACACACTTAATTGCATCCTATTGCATCGGATCTCGTCGAATTCCATCAAATCCCACCAAAACGCATCAAATCTCGGGGAATCACACCGAATCCCATCGAATTGTCTCAAATCGGGTCGAATGGTGTCAAACTGAATGGAATCGAATTAAATTGAATAGATTAGAGTAGTGTAGGTTAGACTGGGATTCAGTAGGGAAGGGCACAGAAGAATAGAATAGAGTAGAACAGAAGAGAATACCAAGAGTAGAATGGAGTAGAGTTGAGTAGAGTGGAATAGTCAGAGTCGGGTAGTGCAGAATATAGATGAATAGATCCAATTCAAGCCGAATCGATTCGAATGGAGAGGAAAGGAGACAAATCGTGATGAATCGAATCGATTAGAATAGATTAGAGTAGGGTAGGGTAGAACAGAATAGAATAGAGTAGAAAAGAGTAGAATGGTGTGGAAGGGAGTTGAATGGAGCCAAATAGAGACAAATAAAGTAGAAAGGGTTGAGTAGAGCTGAACAGGGCTGAATAAGGTTCACTCGAGCCTATTATGCTGAATTGAGCAGAATCGAGACGAATTGCAACAATTCAAGCCAAATAGAGCTAAATCGAGCCGATTCAAGCCTAATCACATGGAATCGCGTCAAAATGCGTTGAATCGAATAGATTAGAGTAGAGGAGGGTACGGCAGGAGAGGCTAGACTACAACACAACAGAACACAATAGAAAGAAGAGAATAGAATTAAGTAGAGTCGGGTCCAGTAGAATAGAGTCAAATTGAGTTGAAGAGAGCCGAAAAGAGCCAAACAGAGCTGAATACAGCCGAATTGACCAAATTCAAGGTGAATCGAGATGAATCATGTCGAGTCGTTTGAAACGTGTCGAATCAAATCAAATAGATTAGTGTGGGGAAGGTAAGGCTACGGTAGGGTAGAGAAGAATAGAATAGAGTAGAATAGAACAGAACAGAAAGAATCGAGTAGACTAGAGTCAAATAGAGTCGAATACTGCCAAAAAGAGCCGAATAGAGTGGAAAAGAGCCGAATAGAACCGAATCGAGTTTAATGGAGCAGAAAGGAGATGAATCGAGCCGATATGACCCGAATCAGGTCGAATCCCATTCAAGTGTGTCGAATAGCATAGAACAGATTACACTAGGCTAAGTTAGGGTAGGGTAGGGTAGAATAGAGTGCAGTAGAACAGAACAGAAGAGAACTGAACTGAAAGAATAGGGTCGAGACTAGCAGAGTATAGAAGAGTAGAGTAGAGTCGAACATTGCCGAATAGAGCCAAATAGAGCCCAAAAGAGCTAAATGGATAGAAACCAAGACAAATCACGCCGAATCCCGTGGAATCGTGCCGTATCCCGTCGAATCCCGTCGAATTGCATTGAATCTGATCAATTCCAATCCAATCAAATAGAATAGACTACAGTAGGGTAGAGTACAATACAATACAGTAGAGAATAGTTTAGGATGGAGTAGAATGGTGTAGCATGGAGTCGAGTGGAGTCGAAAAGAGATAATAGAGTTGAGTAGAGTCTAATAGAGCCGAATAGAGCTGAATAGAGCCTATTCGAGCTGACTGGAGCCGAATGGAGCCGATTAGAGCTGAATCGAACCGATTTGAGCCGATTGGGGATGAATGGAGTGGAAAGGAGCCGATTTGAGCCGAATCGCATCGAGATGCGTGGAATCGAATCCAGTAGAATAGATTAGATTAGGGTAGGATGGAATAGAGTAGACTTGAACACAGTAGAAGAGAATGGAAAGGATACAATAGAATAGAGTAGAAAAGGGTAGAACAGAGCAGAATAGTGTAGAGTAGAATAGAGTAGAGTAGAACAGAGTCGAATCAAGCTGAATGGAGACGAAACGAGACAAATCGCGTCGAATGGCGTCGAATCCCATCGAATCAATTACAGTAGGGTATAGTAGAAGAGCGTAGAATGGAGTAGAATGGTGTGCAATGGAATCGAGTAGAGTAGAAAAGAGCTGAAGAGAGCCGAAGAGGGCCAAAGAGGGCCAAATCGAGCTGAATTGAGCGAAATCGAGCCGAATCCAGTGAATCGAGCCTAATGGAGCCAAATCGAGCCTAATCGAGCTGAATCGACACTATTCGAGACAAATGGAGCCGAATGGACATGAATCACACCGATTCGGCCCCTAGTCGCATCAAAATTTCTCGAATTCAATTGAATAGACTAGAGTAGGGGAGGTTCGGGTAGGCTAGAGTAGGGTAGAATAGAGTAGAATAGAATAAAACAGAACAGAACACAACAAAATAGAACAGAACAACACAGAACGAATACAGAAAAGAGTAGGCTAGAGTAGAATAGAGGGGAATAGAGTAGAGTAGAATAGATTTGAACAGAGCCAAATCGAGCCGAATCACGTCGAAATGGGTTGAATCAAATCCAATCAAGTGGATTACAATACCTTAGAGTTGGGTAGCACAGGGTAGGGTAGAATAGAGTAGAATCGTACAGAACAGAGTAGAAACAATACAATAGAGTAGAGAAGAGTAGAATAGAGCTGAATAGAGCCAAATGCAGACAAAATGAGAGGAATCGTGTAGAAGCAAGTAGAGTAAATTAGAGTGGTGTTGGGTAGGGTAGAGCAGAATAGAGTAGAATAGTGTAGAATAGTGTGGAATGAATAGAATGGAGTAGAATGGAGTCAAATAGAAACGAATAGAGTAGAAAAGAGTCGAATAGAGCAGAATAGGGCCGAAGAAGGCCAAATCGAGCAGATTCGAAGCGATTCAAGCCAAAACAAGCTGAATGGAGCCTAACTGAGCCGAATAGAGCCAAATCGAGCCGAATCGAGCCGATTCAAGCTTCATCGCCTCGAATCGCGTTCAACGCGTCAAATCCAATCGAGACGTATAGATTAGAGAAGGGGAGGGGAGGGGAGGGGAGAACAGAACAGAGTAGAGTGGAATAGAAGAGATTAGAACAGAATAGAAGGAATAGAATCGAGTAGAATAGAGTGGAAAAGAGTAGAGTCGAATACAGTCAAATAGAGCCGAATAAGCTGAATAGAGACGAATGGAGCTGAATACAGCCGAAAAGAGCTGTATACTGCCGAATCACACCTAATCGAGTGGAATCAAGCAGAATCGCACTAACTGTCACCGAACAGCGTCGAATCGAATCAGGTCGAATCGAGTCGAGTCACATCGTTTTGAATCAAACAAGGTCAAATCGCTTCATATCGTGTCGAATCCCATCGAATCACGTCGAATAACTTCGAATTGCGTCAAACCTCAGAGAATCCTACTGAACCACGTCGAGTCGCATGGAATCTCATCAAATCCCTTCAGATCTTGCCGAATCCAGTCAAGTCCTATCAAATCGCTTTGCACGGAATCGAATTGAATCCAATAGATTAAAGTAGGGTAGGTTCGGGTGGGGTGCCGTTGGGTCGGGTAGGGTAGAATAGAATAGAGTACAACAGAATAGGAGAGAATAGAGCAGAACAGAAAGAATACAACAGAATAGAATAGAGTCAAAGAGAGAGAACATAGCCGAATTGAGCCGAGTGGAGACAAAACGAGACGAATCACGTCCGGTTGCTTCGAATCGCGTCAAATCAAATCGAATCGATTAGAAGAGATTAGGGTAGGGAAGGGTAGAATAGAAGAGAGGAAAATAGTGAGGAATGGAGTTGAACGGAGTCCAATAGAGACGGATAGATATGAATAGAGTACAAAAGAGTCGAATAGAGCAGAATAGGGCCGAATAGGCCCAAATAAGGCCTAATGGAGCAGAATCCAGCAGAATCGATGGAATTCGAGCCTAATCGAGCCGAATGGAGTGAAATGGAGCCAAGTCGAGCCGAATAGAGCCGATTCGAACTGAATCGAGCTGATTCAAGCCTAATCGCGTCAAATCGCGTGGAAATACGTCACATCGAAACTAATCAAATAGATTAAGGAAGGGTAGGGTAGGGGCGGGTGGGTAGAATAGAACAGAATAGTACAGAATAGAATATAGTACAGTAGGGTAGAGTAGAGAGAGTAAAGCAGACAAGAGTAGAGCAGAGTAGAATTGAGTCAAATAGAGTCAAAGAGTGCAGGATATAGCTGAATAGAGCCAATTCTGGCCGAATCGAGTCAAATGGAAACAAAACGAGATGAATCACACCAAATTGCTTCGAATCGCATCCAATCGAATAGAGTATCGTAGGGTAGAGTAGAACAGAATAGAGTAGAATTGCATAGAATGGAGAAGAGTGGAGTCAAATGGAGTCGAAAAGAGACAAATAGAGTAGAAAAGAGTCGAGTCAAGCCAAATAGGGCCGAATAAGGCTGAACCGAGTGGAAATGAGCTGAATTGAAGCGATTCGAGCCAAATCGAGCTGAATCGAGCTGATGTTGCAGAATCGAGCCGACTCAAGCGTGATGGTGTCCGGTCGCATCGAAATGCTTTGAATCGAATCAAATGGAATCGATTAGAATAGGTTAGGGTAGGGTAGTTTATGATAGGAAGACTAGGGTAGATGCAAGTAGACTACATTAGAGTAGACAAGAGAAGGCTAGAGTAGAAGCCTAGACTAGTAAGCTGGACTAGTCAGCTAGACTAGTGGCATAGAGCAGTAGCCTAGACAACTAGTCTTGAATAGTACCCTAAGTCAGTAATCTGAACGAGTACCCTTGCCTGAACTCTTAGCCTAATCTAGTACCCTTGCCTTAACTAGTAGTCCTAACAAGTACCCTTGGCTTAACCAGTAGTCTTCACTAGTACCCTTGCCTTCACTAGTAGTATGTCCTTAACAAGTAGCCTGAACTGGTACCCTTGCCTTAACCAGTACCCTCAACAAGTACCCATGCCTTAACTAGTAGCCTGGCCTTAACTAGTGCCCTTGCATAACTAGTACCCTGTCCTTAACTAGTAGCCTGAATTAGTACACTTGCCTTAAGGAGTACCCTTGCCCGAACTACTCCCCTTAATTAGGACCCTTATTGAGTAACCCTAAGTAGTAGAGTATGGTACGGTGGGGTAGCATAGGGTAGGGAAGCATACGGTGGAACAGAGAAAATAGAAGGAAATAGAATAGAACAGCATAGGTCAGGGTAGGTTAGCTTAGTGCAGGGTATGGTAGAGTAGCATAGGATGGAATCGAGAAAATAGAAAAGGAGACTAGAAAAGAGCAGACTAGATTAGGATAGGGTAGGGTGGGGGAGGGTTTTGTAGAATACAGTAGTGTAGAATGGAATAGAATGGTGTGGAATGGAGTCAAATGGATTCAAACAGAGATGAATAGAGTAGAAAAGAGTTGAATAGAGCCGAATAACGCTGAATAGGACCACATATGACCAAAATGAGCCGAATCGAGTCGAGTCGACCAGATTCGGGATGAATGGAGCCTAGTGGAGCTGAAATGAGCCAAATAGAGACAAACTGAACCCAGCAAAATCAAGCCAAAACACACTTAATTGCATCCTATTGCATCGGATCTCGTCGAATTCCATCAAATCCCACCAAAACGCATCAAATCTCGCGGAATCTCACCGAATCCCATCGAATTGTCTCAAATCGGGTCGAATGGTGTCAAACTGAATGGAATCGAATTAAATTGAATAGATTGGAGTAGTGTAGGTTAGACTGGGATTCAGTAGGGAAGGGCACAGAAGAATAGAATAGAGTAGAACAGAAGAGAATACCAAGAGTAGAATGGAGTAGAGTTGAGTAGAGTGGAATAGTCAGAGTCGGGTAGTGCAGAATATAGATGAATAGATCCAATTCAAGGCGAATCGATTCGAATGGAGAGGAAAGGAGACAAATCGTGATGAATCGAATCGATTAGAATAGATTAGAGTAGGGTAGGGTAGAACAGAATAGAATAGAGTAGAAAAGAGTAGAATGGTGTGGAAGGGAGTTGAATGGAGCCAAATAGAGACAAATAAAGTAGAAAGGGTTGAGTAGAGCTGAACAGGGCTGAATAAGGTTCACTCGAGCCTATTATGCTGAATTGAGCAGAATCGAGACGAATTGCAACAATTCAAGCCAAATAGAGCTAAATCGAGCCGATTCAAGCCTAATCACATGGAATCGCGTCAAAATGCGTTGAATCGAATAGATTAGAGTAGAGGAGGGTACGGCAGGAGAGGCTAGACTACAACACAACAGAACACAATAGAAAGAAGAGAATAGAATTAAGTAGAGTCGGGTCCAGTAGAATAGAGTCAAATTGAGTTGAAGAGAGCCGAAAAGAGCCAAACAGAGCTGAATACAGCCGAATTGACCAAATTCAAGGTGAATCGAGATGAATCATGTCGAGTCGTTTGAAACGTGTCGAATCGAATCAAATAGATTAGTGTGGGGAAGGTAAGGCTACGGTAGGGTAGAGAAGAATAGAATAGAGTAGAATAGAACAGAACAGAAAGAATCGAGTAGACTAGAGTCAAATAGAGTCGAATACTGCCAAAAAGAGCCGAATAGAGTGGAAAAGAGCCGAATAGAACCGAATCGAGTTTAATGGAGCAGAAAGGAGATGAATCGAGCCGATATGACCCGAATCAGGTCGAATCCCATTCAAGTGTGTCGAATAGCATAGAACAGATTACACTAGGCTAAGTTAGGGTAGGGTAGGGTAGAATAGAGTGCAGTAGAACAGAAGAGAAGAGAACTGAACTGAAAGAATAGGGTCGAGACTAGCAGAGTATAGAAGAGTAGAGTAGAGTCGAACATTGCCGAATAGAGCCAAATAGAGCCCAAAAGAGCTAAATGGATAGAAACCAAGACAAATCACGCCGAATCCTGTGGAATCGTGACGTATCGCGTCGAATCCCGTCGAATTGCATTGAATCTGATCAATTCCAATCCAATCAAATAGAATAGACTACAGTAGGGTAGAGTACAATACAATACAGTAGAGAATAGTTTAGGATGGAGTAGAATGGTGTAGCATGGAGTCAAGTGGAGTCGAAAAGAGATAATAGAGTTGAGTAGAGTCTAATAGAGCCGAATAGAGCTGAATAGAGCCTATTCGAGCTGACTGGAGCCGAATGGAGCCGATTAGAGCTGAACCGAACCGATTTGAGCCGATTGGGGATGAATGGAGTGGAAAGGAGCCGATTTGAGCCGAATCGCATCGAGATGCGTGGAATCGAATCCAGTAGAATAGATTAGATTAGGGTAGGATGGAATAGAGTAGACTTGAACACAGTAGAAGAGAATGGAAAGGATACAATAGAATAGAGTAGAAAAGGGTAGAGCAGAGCAGAATAGTGTAGAGTAGAATAGAGTAGAGTAGAACAGAGTCGAATCAAGCTGAATGGAGACGAAACGAGACAAATCGCGTCGACTGGCGTCGAATCCCATCGAATCAATTACAGTAGGGTATAGTAGAAGAGCGTAGAATGGAGTAGAATGGTGTGCAATGGAATCGAGTAGAGTAGAAAAGAGCTGAAGAGAGCCGAATAGGGCCAAAGAGGGCCAAATCGAGCTGAATTGAGCGAAATCGAGCCGAATCCAGTGAATCGAGCCTAATGGAGCCAAATCGAGCCTAATCGAGCTGAATCGACACTATTCGAGACAAATGGAGCCGAATGGACATGAATCACACCGATTCGGCCCCTAGTCGCGTCAAAATTTCTCGAATTCAATTGAATAGACTAGAGTAGGGGAGGTTCGGGTAGGCTAGAGTAGGGTAGAATAGAGTAGAATAGAATAAAACAGAACAGAACACAACAAAATAGAACAGAACAACACAGAACGAATACAGAAAAGAGTAGGCTAGAGTAGAATAGAGGGGAATAGAGTAGAGTAGAATAGATTTGAACAGAGCCAAATCGAGCCGAATCGCGTCGAAATGGGTTGAATCAAATCCAATCAAGTGGATTACAATACCTTAGAGTTGGGTAGCACAGGGTAGGGTAGAATAGAGTAGAATCGTACAGAACAGAGTAGAAACAATACAATAGAGTAGAGAAGAGTAGAATAGAGCTGAATAGAGCCAAATGCAGACAAAATGAGAGGAATCGTGTAGAAGCAAGTAGAGTAAATTAGAGTGGTGTTGGGTAGGGTAGAGCAGAATAGAGTAGAATAGTGTGGAATGAATAGAATGGAGTAGAATGGAGTCAAGTAGAAACGAATAGAGTAGAAAAGAGTCGAATAGAGCAGAATAGGGCCGAAGAAGGCCAAATCGAGCAGATTCGAAGCGATTCAAGCCAAAACAAGCTGAATGGAGCCTAACTGAGCCGAATAGAGCCAAATCGAGCCGAATAGAGCCGATTCAAGCTTCATCGCCTCGAATCGCGTTCAACGCGTCAAATCCAATCGAGACGTATAGATTAGAGAAGGGGAGGGGAGGGGAGGGGAAAATAGAACAGAGTAGAGTGGAATAGAAGAGATTAGAACAGAATAGAAGGAATAGAATCGAGTAGAATAGAGTGGAAAAGAGTAGAGTCGAATACAGTCGAATAGAGCCGAATAAGCTGAATAGAGACGAATGGAGCTGAATACAGCCGAAAAGAGCTGTATACTGCCGAATCACACCTAATCGAGCGGAATCAAGCAGAATCGCACTGACTGTCACCGAACAGCGTCGAATCGAATCAGGTCGAATCGAGTCGAGTCACATCGTTTTGAATCAAACAAGGTCAAATCCCTTCATATCGTGTCGAATCCCATCGAATCACGTCGAATAACTTCGAATTGCGTCAAACCTCAGAGAATCCTACTGAACCACGTCGAGTCGCATGGAATCTCATCAAATCCCTTCAGATCTTGCCGAATCCAGTCAAGTCCTATCAAATCGCTTTGCACGGAATCGAATTGAATCCAATAGATTAAAGTAGGGTAGGTTCGGGTGGGGTGCCGTTGGGTCGGGTAGGGTAGAATAGAATAGAGTACAACAGAATAGGAGAGAATAGAACAGAACAGAAAGAATACAACAGAATAGAATAGAGTCAAAGAGAGAGAACATAGCCGAATTGAGCCGAGTGGAGACAAAACGAGACGAATCACGTCCGGTTGCTTCGAATCGCGTCAAATCAAATCGAATCGATTAGAAGAGATTAGGGTAGGGAAGGGTAGAATAGAAGAGAGGAAAATAGTGAGGAATGGAGTTGAACGGAGTCCAATAGAGACGGATAGATATGAATAGAGTACAAAAGAGTCGAATAGAGCAGAATAGGGCCGAATAGGCCCAAATAAGGCCTAATTGAGCAGAATCCAGCAGAATCGATGGAATTCGAGCCTAATCGAGCCGAATGGAGTGAAATGGAGCCAAGTCGAGCCGAATAGAGCCGATTCGAACTGAATCGAGCTGATTCAAGCCTAATCGCGTCAAATCGCGTGGAAATACGTCACATCGAAACTAATCAAATAGATTAAGGAAGGGTAGGGTAGGGGCAGGTGGGTAGAATAGAACAGAATAGTACAGAATAGAATATAGTACAGTAGGGTAGAGTAGAGAGAGTAAAGCAGACAAGAGTAGAGCAGAGTAGAATTGAGTCAAATAGAGTCAAAGAGTGCAGGATATAGCTGAATAGAGCCAATTCTGGCCGAATCGAGTCAAATGGAAACAAAACGAGATGAATCACACCAAATTGCTTCGAATCGCATCCAATCGAATAGAGTATCGTAGGGTAGAGTAGAACAGAATAGAGTAGAATTGCATAGAATGGAGAAGAGTGGAGTCAAATGGAGTCGAAAAGAGACAAATAGAGTAGAAAAGAGTCGAGTCAAGCCAAATAGGGCCGAATAAGGCTGAACCGAGTGGAAATGAGCTGAATTGAAGCGATTCGAGCCAAATCGAGCTGAATCGAGCTGATGTTGCAGAATCGAGCCGACTCAAGCGTGATGGTGTCCGGTCGCATCGAAATGCTTTGAATCGAATCAAATGGAATCGATTAGAATAGGTTAGGGTAGGGTAGTTTATGATAGGAAGACTAGGGTAGATGCAAGTAGACTACATTAGAGTAGACAAGAGAAGGCTAGAGTAGAAGCCTAGACTAGTAAGCTGGACTAGTCAGCTAGACTAGTGGCATAGAGCAGTAGCCTAGACAACTAGTCTTGAATAGTACCCTAAGTCAGTAATCTGAACGAGTACCCTTGCCTGAACTCTTAGCCTAATCTAGTACCCTTGCCTTAACTAGTAGTCCTAACAAGTACCCTTGGCTTAACCAGTAGTCTTCACTAGTACCCTTGCCTTCACTAGTAGTATGTCCTTAACAAGTAGCCTGAACTGGTACCCTTGCCTTAACCAGTACCCTCAACAAGTACCCATGCCTTAACTAGTAGCCTGGCCTTAACTAGTGCCCTTGCATAACTAGTACCCTGTCCTTAACTAGTAGCCTGAATTAGTACACTTGCCTTAAGGAGTACCCTTGCCCGAACTACTCCCCTTAATTAGGACCCTTATTGAGTAACCCTAAGTAGTAGAGTATGGTACGGTGGGGTAGCATAGGGTAGGGAAGCATACGGTGGAACAGAGAAAATAGAAGGAAATAGAATAGAACAGCATAGGTCAGGGTAGGTTACCTTAGTGCAGGGTATGGTAGAGTAGCATAGGATGGAATCGAGAAAATAGAAAAGGAGACTAGAAAAGAGCAGACTAGATTAGGATAGGGTAGGGTGGGGGAGGGTTTTGTAGAATACAGTAGTGTAGAATGGAATAGAATGGTGTGGAATGGAGTCAAATGCATTCAAACAGAGATGAATAGAGTAGAAAAGAGTTGAATAGAGCCGAATAACGCTGAATAGGACCACATATGACCAAAATGAGCCGAATCGAGTCGAGTCGACCAGATTCGGGATGAATGGAGCCTAGTGGAGCTGAAATGAGCCAAATAGAGACAAACTGAACCCAGCAAAATCAAGCCAAAACACACTTAATTGCATCCTATTGCATCGGATCTCGTCGAATTCCATCAAATCCCACCAAAACGCATCAAATCTCGGGGAATCTCACCGAATCCCATCGAATTGTCTCAAATCGGGTCGAATGGTGTCAAACGGAATGGAATCGAATTAAATTGAATAGATTGGAGTAGTGTAGGTTAGACTGGGATTCAGTAGGGAAGGGCACAGAAGAATAGAATAGAGTAGAACAGAAGAGAATACCAAGAGTAGAATGGAGTAGAGTTGAGTAGAGTGGAATAGTCAGAGTCGGGTAGTGCAGAATATAGATGAATAGATCCAATTCAAGCCGAATCGATTCGAATGGAGAGGAAAGGAGACAAATCGTGATGAATCGAATCGATTAGAATAGATTAGAGTAGGGTAGGGTAGAACAGAATAGAATAGAGTAGAAAAGAGTAGAATGGTGTGGAAGGGAGTTGAATGGAGCCAAATAGAGACAAATAAAGTAGAAAGGGTTGAGTAGAGCTGAACAGGGCTGAATAAGGTTCACTCGAGCCTAATTATGCTGAATTGAGCAGAATCGAGACGAATTGCAACAATTCAAGCCAAATAGAGCTAAATCGAGCCGATTCAAGCCTAATCACATGGAATCGCGTCAAAATGTGTTGAATCGAATAGATTAGAGTAGAGGAGGGTACGGCAGGAGAGGCTAGACTACAACACAACAGAACACAATAGAAAGAAGAGAATAGAATTAAGTAGAGTCGGGTCCAGTAGAATAGAGTCAAATTGAGTTGAAGAGAGCCGAAAAGAGCCAAACAGAGCTGAATACAGCCGAATTGACCAAATTCAAGGTGAATCGAGATGAATCATGTCGAGTCGTTTGAAACGTGTCGAATCAAATCAAATAGATTAGTGTGGGGAAGGTAAGGCTACGGTAGGGTAGAGAAGAATAGAATAGAGTAGAATAGAAGAGAACAGAAAGAATCGAGTAGACTAGAGTCAAATAGAGTCGAATACTGCCAAAAAGAGCCGAATAGAGTGGAAAAGAACCGAATAGAACCGAATCGAGTTTAATGGAGCAGAAAGGAGATGAATCGAGCCGATATGACCCGAATCAGGTCGAATCCCATTCAAGTGTGTCGAATAGCATAGAACAGATTACACTAGGCTAAGTTAGGGTAGGGTAGGGTAGAATAGAGTGCAGTAGAACAGAAGAGAAGAGAACTGAACTGAAAGAATAGGGTCGAGACGAGCAGAGTATAGAAGAGTAGAGTAGAGTCGAACATTGCCGAATAGAGCCAAATAGAGCCCAAAAGAGCTAAATGGATAGAAACCAAGACAAATCACGCCGAATCCTGTGGAATCGTGCCGTATCGCGTCGAATCCCGTCGAATTGCATTGAATCTGATCAATTCCAATCCAATCAAATAGAATAGACTACAGTAGGGTAGAGTACAATACAATACAGTAGAGAATAGTTTAGGATGGAGTAGAATGGTGTAGCATGGAGTCGAGTGGAGTCGAAAAGAGATAATAGAGTTGAGTAGAGTCTAATAGAGCCGAATAGAGCTGAATAGAGCCTATTCGAGCTGACTGGAGCCGAATGGAGCCGATTAGAGCTGAACCGAACCGATTTGAGCCGATTGGGGATGAATGGAGTGGAAAGGAGCCGATTTGAGCCGAATCGCATCGAGATGCGTGGAATCGAATCCAGTAGAATAGATTAGATTAGGGTAGGATGGAATAGAGTAGACTTGAACACAGTAGAAGAGAATGGAAAGGATACAATAGAATAGAGTAGAAAAGGGTAGAGCAGAGCAGAATAGTGTAGAGTAGAATAGAGTAGAGTAGAACAGAGTCGAATCAAGCTGAATGGAGACGAAACGAGACAAATCGCGTCGACTTGCGTCGAATCCCATCGAATCAATTACAGTAGGGTATAGTAGAAGAGCGTAGAATGGAGTAGAATGGTGTGCAATGGAATCGAGTAGAGTAGAAAAGAGCTGAAGAGAGCCGAAGAGGGCCAAAGAGGGCCAAATCGAGCTGAATTGAGCGAAATCGAGCCGAATCCAGTGAATCGAGCCTAATGGAGCCAAATCGAGCCTAATCGAGCTGAATCGACACTATTCGAGACAAATGGAGCCGAATGGACATGAATCACACCAATTCGGCCCCTAGTCGCGTCAAAATTTCTCGAATTCAATCGAATAGACTAGAGTAGGGGAGGTTCGGGTAGGCTAGAGTAGGGTAGAATAGAGTAGAATAGAATAAAACAGAACAGAACACAACAAAATAGAACAGAACAACACAGAACGAATATAGAAAAGAGTAGGCTAGAGTAGAATAGAGAGGAATAGAGTAGAGTAGAATAGATTTGAACAGAGCCAAATCGAGCCGAATCACGTCGAAATGGGTTGAATCAAATCCAATCAAGTGGATTACAATACCTTAGAGTTGGGTAGCACAGGGTAGGGTAGAATAGAGTAGAATCGTAGAGAACAGAGTAGAAACAATACAATAGAGTAGAGAAGAGTAGAATAGAGCTGAAGAGAGCCAAATGCAGACAAAATGAGAGGAATCGTGTAGAAGCAAGTAGAGTAAATTAGAGTGGTGTTGGGTAGGGTAGAGCAGAATAGAGTAGAATAGTGTGGAATGAATAGAATGGAGTAGAATGGAGTCAAATAGAAACGAATAGAGTAGAAAAGAGTCGAATAGAGCAGAATAGGGCCGAAGAAGGCCAAATCGAGCAGATTCGAAGCGATTCAAGCCAAAACAAGCTGAATGGAGCCTAACTGAGCCGAATAGAGCCAAATCGAGCCGAATCGAGCCGATTCAAGCTTCATCGCCTCGAATCGCGTTCAACGCGTCAAATCCAATCGAGACGTATAGATTAGAGAAGGGGAGGGGAGGGGAGAACAGAACATTGTAGAGTGGAATAGAAGAGATTAGAACAGAATAGAAGGAATAGAATCGAGTAGAATAGAGTGGAAAAGAGTAGAGTCAAATACAGTCAAATAGAGCCGAATAAGCTGAATAGAGACGAATGGAGCTGAATACAGCCAAAAAGAGCTGTATACTGCCGAATCACACCTAATCGAGCGGAATCAAGCAGAATCGCACTGACTGTCACCGAACAGCGTCGAATCGAATCAGGTCGAATCGAGTCGAGTCACATCGTTTTGAATCAAACAAGGTCAAATCGCTTCATATCGTGTCGAATCCCATCGAATCACGTCGAATAACTTCGAATTGCGTCAAACCTCAGAGAATCCTACTGAATCACGTCGAGTCGCATGGAATCTCATCAAATCCCTTCAGATTTGCCGAATCCAGTCAAGTCCTATCAAATCGCTTTGCACGGAATCGAATTGAATCCAATAGATTAAAGTAGGGTAGGTTCGGGTGGGGTGCCGTTGGGTCGGGTAGGGTAGAATAGAATAGAGTACAACAGAATAGGAGAGAATAGAACAGAACAGAAAGAATACAACAGAATAGAATAGAGTCAAAGAGAGAGAACATAGCCGAATTGAGCCGAGTGGAGACAAAACGAGACGAATCACGTCCGGTTGCTTCGAATCGCGTCAAATCAAATCGAATCGATTAGAAGAGATTAGGGTAGGGAAGGGTAGAATAGAAGAGAGGAAAATAGTGAGGAATGGAGTTGAACGGAGTCCAATAGAGACGGATAGATATGAATAGAGTACAAAAGAGTCGAATAGAGCAGAATAGGGCCGAATAGGACCAAATAAGGCCTAATTGAGCAGAATCCAGCAGAATCGATGGAATTCCAGCCTAATCGAGCCGAGTGGAGTGAAATGGAGCCAAGTCGAGCCGAATAGAGCCGATTCGAACTGAATCGAGCTGATTCAAGCCTAATCGCGTCAAATCGCGTGGAAATACGTCACATCGAAACTAATCAAATAGATTAAGGAAGGGTAGGGTAGGGGCGGGTGGGTAGAATAGAACAGAATAGTACAGAATAGAATATAGTACAGTAGGGTAGAGTAGAGAGAGTAAAGCAGACAAGAGTAGAGCAGAGTAGAATTGAGTCAAATAGAGTCAAAGAGTGCAGGATATAGCTGAATAGAGCCAATTCTGGCCGAATCGAGTCAAATGGAAACAAAACGAGATGAATCACACCGAATTGCTTCGAATCGCATCCAATCGAATAGATTAGAGTATCGTAGGGTAGAGTAGGATAGCGTAGAGTGGAGAAGAGTGGAGTCAAATGGAGTCGAACAGAGACAAATAGAGTAGAAAAGAGTCGAATCGAGCCAAATAGGGCCGAATAAGGCTGAACCGAGTGGAAACGAGCTGAATTGAAGCGATTCGAGCCAAATCGAGCTGAATCGAGCTGATGTTGCAGAATCGAGCCGACTCAAGCGTAATGGTGTCCGGTCCCATCGAAATGCTTTGAATGGAATCGATTAGAATAGGTTAGGGTAGGGTAGTTTATCATAGGAAGACTAGGGTAGATGCAAGTAGACTACATTAGAGTAGACAAGAGCAGGCTAGAGTAGAAGCATAGACTAGTAAGCTGGACTAGTCAGCTAGACTAGTGGCATAGAGCAGTAGCCTAGACAACTAGTCTTGAATAGTACCCTAAGTCAGTAATCTGAACGAGTACCCTTGCCTGAACTCTTAGCCTAATCTAGTACCCTTGCCTTAACTAGTAGTCCTAACAAGTACCCTTGCCTTAACCAGTAGTCTTCACTAGTACCCTTGCCTTCACTAGTAGTATGTCCTTAACAAGTAGCCTGAACTGGTACGTTTGCCTTAACCAGTACCCTCAACAAGTACCCATGCCTTAACTAGTAGCCTGGCCTTAACTAGTAGCCTGAATTAGTACACTTGCCTTAAGGAGTACCCTTGCCCGAACTACTCCCCTTAATTAGGACCCTTATTGAGTAACCCTAAGTAGTAGAGTATGGTACGGTGGGGTAGCATAGGGTAGGGAAGCATACGGTGGAACAGAGAAAATAGAAGGAAATAGAATAGAACAGCATAGGTCAGGGTAGGTTACCTTAGTGCAGGGTATGGTAGAGTAGCATAGGATGGAATAGAGAAAATAGAAAAGGAGACTAGAAAAGAGCAGACTAGATTAGGATAGGCTAGGGTGGGGGAGGGTTTTGTAGAATACAGTAGTGTAGAATGGAATAGAATGGTGTGGAATGGAGTCAAATGCATTCAAACAGAGATGAATAGAGTAGAAAAGAGTTGAATAGAGCCGAATAACGCTGAATAGGACCACATATGATCAAAATGAGCCGAATCGAGTCGAGTCGACCAGATTCGGGATGAATGGAGCCTAGTGGAGCTGAAATGAGCCAAATAGAGACAATCTGAACCCAGCAAAATCAAGCCAAAACACACTTAATTGCATCCTATTGCATCGGATCTCGTCGAATTCCATCAAATCCCACCAAAACGCATCAAATCTCGCGGAATCTCACCGAATCCCATCGAATTGTCTCAAATCGGGTCGAATGGTGTCAAACTGAATGGAATCGAATTAAATTGAATAGATTAGAGTAGTGTAGGTTAGACTGGGATTCAGTAGGGAAGGGCACAGAAGAATAGAATAGAGTAGAACAGAAGAGAATACCAAGAGTAGAATGGAGTAGAGTTGAGTAGAGTGGAATAGTCAGAGTCGGGTAGTGCAGAATATAGATGAATAGATCCAATTCAAGCCGAATCGATTCGAATGGAGAGGAAAGGAGACAAATCGTGATGAATCGAATCGATTAGAATAGATTAGAGTAGGGTAGGGTAGAACAGAATAGAATAGAGTAGAAAAGAGTAGAATGGTGTGGAAGGGAGTTGAATGGAGCCAAATAGAGACAAATAAAGTAGAAAGGGTTGAGTAGAGCTGAACAGGGCTGAATAAGGTTCACTCGAGCCTATTATGCTGAATTGAGCAGAATCGAGACGAATTGCAACAATTCAAGCCAAATAGAGCTAAATCGAGCCGATTCAAGCCTAATCACATGGAATCGCGTCAAAATGCGTTGAATCGAATAGATTAGAGTAGAGGAGGGTACGGCAGGAGAGGCTAGACTACAACACAACAGAACACAATAGAAAGAAGAGAATAGAATTAAGTAGAGTCGGGTCCAGTAGAATAGAGTCAAATTGAGTTGAAGAGAGCCGAAAAGAGCCAAACAGAGCTGAATACAGCCGAATTGACCAAATTCAAGGTGAATCGAGATGAATCATGTCGAGTCGTTTGAAACGTGTCGAATCAAATCAAATAGATTAGTGTGGGGAAGGTAAGGCTACGGTAGGGTAGAGAAGAATAGAATAGAGTAGAATAGAACAGAACAGAAAGAATCGAGTAGACTAGAGTCAAATAGAGTCGAATACTGCCAAAAAGAGCCGAATAGAGTGGAAAAGAGCCGAATAGAACCGAATCGAGTTTAATGGAGCAGAAAGGAGATGAATCGAGCCGATATGACCCGAATCAGGTCGAATCCCATTCAAGTGTGTCGAATAGCATAGAACAGATTACACTAGGCTAAGTTAGGGTAGGGTAGGGTAGAATAGAGTGCAGTAGAACAGAAGAGAAGAGAACTGAACTGAAAGAATAGGGTCGAGACTAGCAGAGTATAGAAGAGTAGAGTAGAGTCGAACATTGCCGAATAGAGCCAAATAGAGCCCAAAAGAGCTAAATGGATAGAAACCAAGACAAATCACGCCGAATCCTGTGGAATCGTGCCGTATCGCGTCGAATCCCGTCGAATTGCATTGAATCTGATCAATTCCAATCCAATCAAATAGAATAGACTACAGTAGGGTAGAGTACAATACAATACAGTAGAGAATAGTTTAGGATGGAGTAGAATGGTGTAGCATGGAGTCGAGTGGAGTCGAAAAGAGATAATAGAGTTGAGTAGAGTCTAATAGAGCCGAATAGAGCTGAATAGAGCCTATTCGAGCTGACTGGAGCCGAATGGAGCCGATTAGAGCTGAACCGAACCGATTTGAGCCGATTGGGGATGAATGGAGTGGAAAGGAGCCGATTTGAGCCGAATCGCATCGAGATGCGTGGAATCGAATCCAGTAGAATAGATTAGATTAGGGTAGGATGGAATAGAGTAGACTTGAACACAGTAGAAGAGAATGGAAAGGATACAATAGAATAGAGTAGAAAAGGGTAGAGCAGAGCAGAATAGTGTAGAGTAGAATAGAGTAGAGTAGAACAGAGTCGAATCAAGCTGAATGGAGACGAAACGAGACAAATCGCGTCGACTTGCGTCGAATCCCATCGAATCAATTACAGTAGGGTATAGTAGAAGAGCGTAGAATGGAGTAGAATGGTGTGCAATGGAATCGAGTAGAGTAGAAAAGAGCTGAAGAGAGCCGAAGAGGGCCAAAGAGGGCCAAATCGAGCTGAATTGAGCGAAATCGAGCCGAATCCAGTGAATCGAGCCTAATGGAGCCAAATCGAGCCTAATCGAGCTGAATCGACACTATTCGAGACAAATGGAGCCGAATGGACATGAATCACACCAATTCGGCCCCTAGTCGCGTCAAAATTTCTCGAATTCAATCGAATAGACTAGAGTAGGGGAGGTTCGGGTAGGCTAGAGTAGGGTAGAATAGAGTAGAATAGAATAAAACAGAACAGAACACAACAAAATAGAACAGAACAACACAGAACGAATATAGAAAAGAGTAGGCTAGAGTAGAATAGAGAGGAATAGAGTAGAGTAGAATAGATTTGAACAGAGCCAAATCGAGCCGAATCACGTCGAAATGGGTTGAATCAAATCCAATCAAGTGGATTACAATACCTTAGAGTTGGGTAGCACAGGGTAGGGTAGAATAGAGTAGAATCGTAGAGAACAGAGTAGAAACAATACAATAGAGTAGAGAAGAGTAGAATAGAGCTGAATAGAGCCAAATGCAGACAAAATGAGAGGAATCGTGTAGAAGCAAGTAGAGTAAATTAGAGTGGTGTTGGGTAGGGTAGAGCAGAATAGAGTAGAATAGTGTGGAATGAATAGAATGGAGTAGAATGGAGTCAAGTAGAAACGAATAGAGTAGAAAAGAGTCGAATAGAGCAGAATAGGGCCGAAGAAGGCCAAATCGAGCAGATTCGAAGCGATTCAAGCCAAAACAAGCTGAATGGAGCCTAACTGAGCCGAATAGAGCCAAATCGAGCCGAATCGAGCCGATTCAAGCTTCATCGCCTCGAATCGCGTTCAACGCGTCAAATCCAATCGAGACGTATAGATTAGAGAAGGGGAGGGGAGGGGAGAACAGAACATTGTAGAGTGGAATAGAAGAGATTAGAACAGAATAGAAGGAATAGAATCGAGTAGAATAGAGTGGAAAAGAGTAGAGTCAAATGCAGTCAAATAGAGCCGAATAAGCTGAATAGAGACGAATGGAGCTGAATACAGCCAAAAAGAGCTGTATACTGCCGAATCACACCTAATCGAGCGGAATCAAGCAGAATCGCACTGACTGTCACCGAACAGCGTCGAATCGAATCAGGTCGAATCGAGTCGAGTCACATCGTTTTGAATCAAACAAGGTCAAATCGCTTCATATCGTGTCGAATCCCATCGAATCACGTCGAATAACTTCGAATTGCGTCAAACCTCAGAGAATCCTACTGAATCACGTCGAGTCGCATGGAATCTCATCAAATCCCTTCAGATTTGCCGAATCCAGTCAAGTCCTATCAAATCGCTTTGCACGGAATCGAATTGAATCCAATAGATTAAAGTAGGGTAGGTTCGGGTGGGGTGCCGTTGGGTCGGGTAGGGTAGAATAGAATAGAGTACAACAGAATAGGAGAGAATAGAACAGAACAGAAAGAATACAACAGAATAGAATAGAGTCAAAGAGAGAGAACATAGCCGAATTGAGCCGAGTGGAGACAAAACGAGACGAATCACGTCCGGTTGCTTCGAATCGCGTCAAATCAAATCGAATCGATTAGAAGAGATTAGGGTAGGGAAGGGTAGAATAGAAGAGAGGAAAATAGTGAGGAATGGAGTTGAACGGAGTCCAATAGAGACGGATAGATATGAATAGAGTACAAAAGAGTCGAATAGAGCAGAATAGGGCCGAATAGGACCAAATAAGGCCTAATTGAGCAGAATCCAGCAGAATCGATGGAATTCCAGCCTAATCGAGCCGAGTGGAGTGAAATGGAGCCAAGTCGAGCCGAATAGAGCCGATTCGAACTGAATCGAGCTGATTCAAGCCTAATCGCGTCAAATCGCGTGGAAATACGTCACATCGAAACTAATCAAATAGATTAAGGAAGGGTAGGGTAGGGGCGGGTGGGTAGAATAGAACAGAATAGTACAGAATAGAATATAGTACAGTAGGGTAGAGTAGAGAGAGTAAAGCAGACAAGAGTAGAGCAGAGTAGAATTGAGTCAAATAGAGTCAAAGAGTGCAGGATATAGCTGAATAGAGCCAATTCTGGCCGAATCGAGTCAAATGGAAACAAAACGAGATGAATCACACCGAATTGCTTCGAATCGCATCCAATCGAATAGATTAGAGTATCGTAGGGTAGAGTAGGATAGCGTAGAGTGGAGAAGAGTGGAGTCAAATGGAGTCGAACAGAGACAAATAGAGTAGAAAAGAGTCGAATCGAGCCAAATAGGGCCGAATAAGGCTGAACCGAGTGGAAACGAGCTGAATTGAAGCGATTCGAGCCAAATCGAGCTGAATCGAGCTGATGTTGCAGAATCGAGCCGACTCAAGCGTAATGGTGTCCGGTCCCATCGAAATGCTTTGAATGGAATCGATTAGAATAGGTTAGGGTAGGGTAGTTTATCATAGGAAGACTAGGGTAGATGCAAGTAGACTACATTAGAGTAGACAAGAGCAGGCTAGAGTAGAAGCATAGACTAGTAAGCTGGACTAGTCAGCTAGACTAGTGGCATAGAGCAGTAGCCTAGACAACTAGTCTTGAATAGTACCCTAAGTCAGTAATCTGAACGAGTACCCTTGCCTGAACTCTTAGCCTAATCTCGTACCCTTGCCTTAACTAGTAGTCCTAACAAGTACCCTTGCCTTAACCAGTAGTCTTCACTAGTACCCTTGCCTTCACTAGTAGTATGTCCTTAACAAGTAGCCTGAACTGGTACGTTTGCCTTAACCAGTACCCTCAACAAGTACCCATGCCTTAACTAGTAGCCTGGCCTTAACTAGTAGCCTGAATTAGTACACTTGCCTTAAGGAGTACCCTTGCCCGAACTACTCCCCTTAATTAGGACCCTTATTGAGTAACCCTAAGTAGTAGAGTATGGTACGGTGGGGTAGCATAGGGTAGGGAAGCATACGGTGGAACAGAGAAAATAGAAGGAAATAGAATAGAACAGCATAGGTCAGGGTAGGTTACCTTAGTGCAGGGTATGGTAGAGTAGCATAGGATGGAATCGAGAAAATAGAAAAGGAGACTAGAAAAGAGCAGACTAGATTAGGATAGGCTAGGGTGGGGGAGGGTTTTGTAGAATACAGTAGTGTAGAATGGAATAGAATGGTGTGGAATGGAGTCAAATGCATTCAAACAGAGATGAATAGAGTAGAAAAGAGTTGAATAGAGCCGAATAACGCTGAATAGGACCACATATGACCAAAATGAGCCGAATCGAGTCGAGTCGACCAGATTCGGGATGAATGGAGCCTAGTGGAGCTGAAATGAGCCAAATAGAGACAAACTGAACCCAGCAAAATCAAGCCAAAACACACTTAATTGCATCCTATTGCATCGGATCTCGTCGAATTCCATCAAATCCCACCAAAACGCATCAAATCTCGCGGAATCTCACCGAATCCCATCGAATTGTCTCAAATCGGGTCGAATGGTGTCAAACTGAATGGAATCGAATTAAATTGAATAGATTGGAGTAGTGTAGGTTAGACTGGGATTCAGTAGGGAAGGGCACAGAAGAATAGAATAGAGTAGAACAGAAGAGAATACCAAGAGTAGAATGGAGTAGAGTTGAGTAGAGTGGAATAGTCAGAGTCGGGTAGTGCAGAATATAGATGAATAGATCCAATTCAAGCCGAATCGATTCGAATGGAGAGGAAAGGAGACAAATCGTGATGAATCGAATCGATTAGAATAGATTAGAGTAGGGTAGGGTAGAACAGAATAGAATAGAGTAGAAAAGAGTAGAATGGTGTGGAAGGGAGTTGAATGGAGCCAAATAGAGACAAATAAAGTAGAAAGGGTTGAGTAGAGCTGAACAGGGCTGAATAAGGTTCACTCGAGCCTATTATGCTGAATTGAGCAGAATCGAGACGAATTGCAACAATTCAAGCCAAATAGAGCTAAATCGAGCCGATTCAAGCCTAATCACATGGAATCGCGTCAAAATGCGTTGAATCGAATAGATTAGAGTAGAGGAGGGTACGGCAGGAGAGGCTAGACTACAACACAACAGAACACAATAGAAAGAAGAGAATAGAATTAAGTAGAGTCGGGTCCAGTAGAATAGAGTCAAATTGAGTTGAAGAGAGCCGAAAAGAGCCAAACAGAGCTGAATACAGCCGAATTGACCAAATTCAAGGTGAATCGAGATGAATCATGTCGAGTCGTTTGAAACGTGTCGAATCGAATCAAATAGATTAGTGTGGGGAAGGTAAGGCTACGGTAGGGTAGAGAAGAATAGAATAGAGTAGAATAGAACAGAACAGAAAGAATCGAGTAGACTAGAGTCAAATAGAGTCGAATACTGCCAAAAAGAGCCGAATAGAGTGGAAAAGAGCCGAATAGAACCGAATCGAGTTTAATGGAGCAGAAAGGAGATGAATCGAGCCGATATGACCCGAATCAGGTCGAATCCCATTCAAGTGTGTCGAATAGCATAGAACAGATTACACTAGGCTAAGTTAGGGTAGGGTAGGGTAGAATAGAGTGCAGTAGAACAGAACAGAAGAGAACTGAACTGAAAGAATAGGGTCGAGACTAGCAGAGTATAGAAGAGTAGAGTAGAGTCGAACATTGCCGAATAGAGCCAAATAGAGCCCAAAAGAGCTAAATGGATAGAAACCAAGACAAATCACGCCGAATCCTGTGGAATCGTGACGTATCGCGTCGAATCCCGTCGAATTGCATTGAATCTGATCAATTCCAATCCAATCAAATAGAATAGACTACAGTAGGGTAGAGTACAATACAATACAGTAGAGAATAGTTTAGGATGGAGTAGAATGGTGTAGCATGGAGTCAAGTGGAGTCGAAAAGAGATAATAGAGTTGAGTAGAGTCTAATAGAGCCGAATAGAGCTGAATAGAGCCTATTCGAGCTGACTGGAGCCGAATGGAGCCGATTAGAGCTGAACCGAACCGATTTGAGCCGATTGGGGATGAATGGAGTGGAAAGGAGCCGATTTGAGCCGAATCGCATCGAGATGCGTGGAATCGAATCCAGTAGAATAGATTAGATTAGGGTAGGATGGAATAGAGTAGACTTGAACACAGTAGAAGAGAATGGAAAGGATACAATAGAATAGAGTAGAAAAGGGTAGAGCAGAGCAGAATAGTGTAGAGTAGAATAGAGTAGAGTAGAACAGAGTCGAATCAAGCTGAATGGAGACGAAACGAGACAAATCGCGTCGACTGGCGTCGAATCCCATCGAATCAATTACAGTAGGGTATAGTAGAAGAGCGTAGAATGGAGTAGAATGGTGTGCAATGGAATCGAGTAGAGTAGAAAAGAGCTGAAGAGAGCCGAATAGGGCCAAAGAGGGCCAAATCGAGCTGAATTGAGCGAAATCGAGCCGAATCCAGTGAATCGAGCCTAATGGAGCCAAATCGAGCCTAATCGAGCTGAATCGACACTATTCGAGACAAATGGAGCCGAATGGACATGAATCACACCGATTCGGCCCCTAGTCGCGTCAAAATTTCTCGAATTCAATTGAATAGACTAGAGTAGGGGAGGTTCGGGTAGGCTAGAGTAGGGTAGAATAGAGTAGAATAGAATAAAACAGAACAGAACACAACAAAATAGAACAGAACAACACAGAACGAATACAGAAAAGAGTAGGCGAGAGTAGAATAGAGGGGAATAGAGTAGAGTAGAATAGATTTGAACAGAGCCAAATCGAGCCGAATCGCGTCGAAATGGGTTGAATCAAATCCAATCAAGTGGATTACAATACCTTAGAGTTGGGTAGCACAGGGTAGGGTAGAATAGAGTAGAATCGTACAGAACAGAGTAGAAACAATACAATAGAGTAGAGAAGAGTAGAATAGAGCTGAATAGAGCCAAATGCAGACAAAATGAGAGGAATCGTGTAGAAGCAAGTAGAGTAAATTAGAGTGGTGTTGGGTAGGGTAGAGCAGAATAGAGTAGAATAGTGTGGAATGAATAGAATGGAGTAGAATGGAGTCAAGTAGAAACGAATAGAGTAGAAAAGAGTCGAATAGAGCAGAATAGGGCCGAAGAAGGCCAAATCGAGCAGATTCGAAGCGATTCAAGCCAAAACAAGCTGAATGGAGCCTAACTGAGCCGAATAGAGCCAAATCGAGCCGAATAGAGCCGATTCAAGCTTCATCGCCTCGAATCGCGTTCAACGCGTCAAATCCAATCGAGACGTATAGATTAGAGAAGGGGAGGGGAGGGGAGGGGAAAATAGAACAGAGTAGAGTGGAATAGAAGAGATTAGAACAGAATAGAAGGAATAGAATCGAGTAGAATAGAGTGGAAAAGAGTAGAGTCGAATACAGTCGAATAGAGCCGAATAAGCTGAATAGAGACGAATGGAGCTGAATACAGCCGAAAAGAGCTGTATACTGCCGAATCACACCTAATCGAGCGGAATCAAGCAGAATCGCACTGACTGTCACCGAACAGCGTCGAATCGAATCAGGTCGAATCGAGTCGAGTCACATCGTTTTGAATCAAACAAGGTCAAATCCCTTCATATCGTGTCGAATCCCATCGAATCACGTCGAATAACTTCGAATTGCGTCAAACCTCAGAGAATCCTACTGAACCACGTCGAGTCGCATGGAATCTCATCAAATCCCTTCAGATCTTGCCGAATCCAGTCAAGTCCTATCAAATCGCTTTGCACGGAATCGAATTGAATCCAATAGATTAAAGTAGGGTAGGTTCGGGTGGGGTGCCGTTGGGTCGGGTAGGGTAGAATAGAATAGAGTACAACAGAATAGGAGAGAATAGAACAGAACAGAAAGAATACAACAGAATAGAATAGAGTCAAAGAGAGAGAACATAGCCGAATTGAGCCGAGTGGAGACAAAACGAGACGAATCACGTCCGGTTGCTTCGAATCGCGTCAAATCAAATCGAATCGATTAGAAGAGATTAGGGTAGGGAAGGGTAGAATAGAAGAGAGGAAAATAGTGAGGAATGGAGTTGAACGGAGTCCAATAGAGACGGATAGATATGAATAGAGTACAAAAGAGTCGAATAGAGCAGAATAGGGCCGAATAGGCCCAAATAAGGCCTAATTGAGCAGAATCCAGCAGAATCGATGGAATTCGAGCCTAATCGAGCCGAATGGAGTGAAATGGAGCCAAGTCGAGCCGAATAGAGCCGATTCGAACTGAATCGAGCTGATTCAAGCCTAATCGCGTCAAATCGCGTGGAAATACGTCACATCGAAACTAATCAAATAGATTAAGGAAGGGTAGGGTAGGGGCAGGTGGGTAGAATAGAACAGAATAGTACAGAATAGAATATAGTACAGTAGGGTAGAGTAGAGAGAGTAAAGCAGACAAGAGTAGAGCAGAGTAGAATTGAGTCAAATAGAGTCAAAGAGTGCAGGATATAGCTGAATAGAGCCAATTCTGGCCGAATCGAGTCAAATGGAAACAAAACGAGATGAATCACACCAAATTGCTTCGAATCGCATCCAATCGAATAGAGTATCGTAGGGTAGAGTAGAACAGAATAGAGTAGAATTGCATAGAATGGAGAAGAGTGGAGTCAAATGGAGTCGAAAAGAGACAAATAGAGTAGAAAAGAGTCGAGTCAAGCCAAATAGGGCCGAATAAGGCTGAACCGAGTGGAAATGAGCTGAATTGAAGCGATTCGAGCCAAATCGAGCTGAATCGAGCTGATGTTGCAGAATCGAGCCGACTCAAGCGTGATGGTGTCCGGTCGCATCGAAATGCTTTGAATCGAATCAAATGGAATCGATTAGAATAGGTTAGGGTAGGGTAGTTTATGATAGGAAGACTAGGGTAGATGCAAGTAGACTACATTAGAGTAGACAAGAGAAGGCTAGAGTAGAAGCCTAGACTAGTAAGCTGGACTAGTCAGCTAGACTAGTGGCATAGAGCAGTAGCCTAGACAACTAGTCTTGAATAGTACCCTAAGTCAGTAATCTGAACGAGTACCCTTGCCTGAACTCTTAGCCTAATCTAGTACCCTTGCCTTAACTAGTAGTCCTAACAAGTACCCTTGGCTTAACCAGTAGTCTTCACTAGTACCCTTGCCTTCACTAGTAGTATGTCCTTAACAAGTAGCCTGAACTGGTACCCTTGCCTTAACCAGTACCCTCAACAAGTACCCATGCCTTAACTAGTAGCCTGGCCTTAACTAGTGCCCTTGCATAACTAGTACCCTGTCCTTAACTAGTAGCCTGAATTAGTACACTTGCCTTAAGGAGTACCCTTGCCCGAACTACTCCCCTTAATTAGGACCCTTATTGAGTAACCCTAAGTAGTAGAGTATGGTACGGTGGGGTAGCATAGGGTAGGGAAGCATACGGTGGAACAGAGAAAATAGAAGGAAATAGAATAGAACAGCATAGGTCAGGGTAGGTTACCTTAGTGCAGGGTATGGTAGAGTAGCATAGGATGGAATCGAGAAAATAGAAAAGGAGACTAGAAAAGAGCAGACTAGATTAGGATAGGGTAGGGTGGGGGAGGGTTTTGTAGAATACAGTAGTGTAGAATGGAATAGAATGGTGTGGAATGGAGTCAAATGCATTCAAACAGAGATGAATAGAGTAGAAAAGAGTTGAATAGAGCCGAATAACGCTGAATAGGACCACATATGACCAAAATGAGCCGAATCGAGTCGAGTCGACCAGATTCGGGATGAATGGAGCCTAGTGGAGCTGAAATGAGCCAAATAGAGACAAACTGAACCCAGCAAAATCAAGCCAAAACACACTTAATTGCATCCTATTGCATCGGATCTCGTCGAATTCCATCAAATCCCACCAAAACGCATCAAATCTCGGGGAATCTCACCGAATCCCATCGAATTGTCTCAAATCGGGTCGAATGGTGTCAAACGGAATGGAATCGAATTAAATTGAATAGATTGGAGTAGTGTAGGTTAGACTGGGATTCAGTAGGGAAGGGCACAGAAGAATAGAATAGAGTAGAACAGAAGAGAATACCAAGAGTAGAATGGAGTAGAGTTGAGTAGAGTGGAATAGTCAGAGTCGGGTAGTGCAGAATATAGATGAATAGATCCAATTCAAGCCGAATCGATTCGAATGGAGAGGAAAGGAGACAAATCGTGATGAATCGAATCGATTAGAATAGATTAGAGTAGGGTAGGGTAGAACAGAATAGAATAGAGTAGAAAAGAGTAGAATGGTGTGGAAGGGAGTTGAATGGAGCCAAATAGAGACAAATAAAGTAGAAAGGGTTGAGTAGAGCTGAACAGGGCTGAATAAGGTTCACTCGAGCCTAATTATGCTGAATTGAGCAGAATCGAGACGAATTGCAACAATTCAAGCCAAATAGAGCTAAATCGAGCCGATTCAAGCCTAATCACATGGAATCGCGTCAAAATGTGTTGAATCGAATAGATTAGAGTAGAGGAGGGTACGGCAGGAGAGGCTAGACTACAACACAACAGAACACAATAGAAAGAAGAGAATAGAATTAAGTAGAGTCGGGTCCAGTAGAATAGAGTCAAATTGAGTTGAAGAGAGCCGAAAAGAGCCAAACAGAGCTGAATACAGCCGAATTGACCAAATTCAAGGTGAATCGAGATGAATCATGTCGAGTCGTTTGAAACGTGTCGAATCAAATCAAATAGATTAGTGTGGGGAAGGTAAGGCTACGGTAGGGTAGAGAAGAATAGAATAGAGTAGAATAGAAGAGAACAGAAAGAATCGAGTAGACTAGAGTCAAATAGAGTCGAATACTGCCAAAAAGAGCCGAATAGAGTGGAAAAGAACCGAATAGAACCGAATCGAGTTTAATGGAGCAGAAAGGAGATGAATCGAGCCGATATGACCCGAATCAGGTCGAATCCCATTCAAGTGTGTCGAATAGCATAGAACAGATTACACTAGGCTAAGTTAGGGTAGGGTAGGGTAGAATAGAGTGCAGTAGAACAGAAGAGAAGAGAACTGAACTGAAAGAATAGGGTCGAGACGAGCAGAGTATAGAAGAGTAGAGTAGAGTCGAACATTGCCGAATAGAGCCAAATAGAGCCCAAAAGAGCTAAATGGATAGAAACCAAGACAAATCACGCCGAATCCTGTGGAATCGTGCCGTATCGCGTCGAATCCCGTCGAATTGCATTGAATCTGATCAATTCCAATCCAATCAAATAGAATAGACTACAGTAGGGTAGAGTACAATACAATACAGTAGAGAATAGTTTAGGATGGAGTAGAATGGTGTAGCATGGAGTCGAGTGGAGTCGAAAAGAGATAATAGAGTTGAGTAGAGTCTAATAGAGCCGAATAGAGCTGAATAGAGCCTATTCGAGCTGACTGGAGCCGAATGGAGCCGATTAGAGCTGAACCGAACCGATTTGAGCCGATTGGGGATGAATGGAGTGGAAAGGAGCCGATTTGAGCCGAATCGCATCGAGATGCGTGGAATCGAATCCAGTAGAATAGATTAGATTAGGGTAGGATGGAATAGAGTAGACTTGAACACAGTAGAAGAGAATGGAAAGGATACAATAGAATAGAGTAGAAAAGGGTAGAGCAGAGCAGAATAGTGTAGAGTAGAATAGAGTAGAGTAGAACAGAGTCGAATCAAGCTGAATGGAGACGAAACGAGACAAATCGCGTCGACTTGCGTCGAATCCCATCGAATCAATTACAGTAGGGTATAGTAGAAGAGCGTAGAATGGAGTAGAATGGTGTGCAATGGAATCGAGTAGAGTAGAAAAGAGCTGAAGAGAGCCGAAGAGGGCCAAAGAGGGCCAAATCGAGCTGAATTGAGCGAAATCGAGCCGAATCCAGTGAATCGAGCCTAATGGAGCCAAATCGAGCCTAATCGAGCTGAATCGACACTATTCGAGACAAATGGAGCCGAATGGACATGAATCACACCAATTCGGCCCCTAGTCGCGTCAAAATTTCTCGAATTCAATCGAATAGACTAGAGTAGGGGAGGTTCGGGTAGGCTAGAGTAGGGTAGAATAGAGTAGAATAGAATAAAACAGAACAGAACACAACAAAATAGAACAGAACAACACAGAACGAATATAGAAAAGAGTAGGCTAGAGTAGAATAGAGAGGAATAGAGTAGAGTAGAATAGATTTGAACAGAGCCAAATCGAGCCGAATCACGTCGAAATGGGTTGAATCAAATCCAATCAAGTGGATTACAATACCTTAGAGTTGGGTAGCACAGGGTAGGGTAGAATAGAGTAGAATCGTAGAGAACAGAGTAGAAACAATACAATAGAGTAGAGAAGAGTAGAATAGAGCTGAAGAGAGCCAAATGCAGACAAAATGAGAGGAATCGTGTAGAAGCAAGTAGAGTAAATTAGAGTGGTGTTGGGTAGGGTAGAGCAGAATAGAGTAGAATAGTGTGGAATGAATAGAATGGAGTAGAATGGAGTCAAATAGAAACGAATAGAGTAGAAAAGAGTCGAATAGAGCAGAATAGGGCCGAAGAAGGCCAAATCGAGCAGATTCGAAGCGATTCAAGCCAAAACAAGCTGAATGGAGCCTAACTGAGCCGAATAGAGCCAAATCGAGCCGAATCGAGCCGATTCAAGCTTCATCGCCTCGAATCGCGTTCAACGCGTCAAATCCAATCGAGACGTATAGATTAGAGAAGGGGAGGGGAGGGGAGAACAGAACATTGTAGAGTGGAATAGAAGAGATTAGAACAGAATAGAAGGAATAGAATCGAGTAGAATAGAGTGGAAAAGAGTAGAGTCAAATACAGTCAAATAGAGCCGAATAAGCTGAATAGAGACGAATGGAGCTGAATACAGCCAAAAAGAGCTGTATACTGCCGAATCACACCTAATCGAGCGGAATCAAGCAGAATCGCACTGACTGTCACCGAACAGCGTCGAATCGAATCAGGTCGAATCGAGTCGAGTCACATCGTTTTGAATCAAACAAGGTCAAATCGCTTCATATCGTGTCGAATCCCATCGAATCACGTCGAATAACTTCGAATTGCGTCAAACCTCAGAGAATCCTACTGAATCACGTCGAGTCGCATGGAATCTCATCAAATCCCTTCAGATTTGCCGAATCCAGTCAAGTCCTATCAAATCGCTTTGCACGGAATCGAATTGAATCCAATAGATTAAAGTAGGGTAGGTTCGGGTGGGGTGCCGTTGGGTCGGGTAGGGTAGAATAGAATAGAGTACAACAGAATAGGAGAGAATAGAACAGAACAGAAAGAATACAACAGAATAGAATAGAGTCAAAGAGAGAGAACATAGCCGAATTGAGCCGAGTGGAGACAAAACGAGACGAATCACGTCCGGTTGCTTCGAATCGCGTCAAATCAAATCGAATCGATTAGAAGAGATTAGGGTAGGGAAGGGTAGAATAGAAGAGAGGAAAATAGTGAGGAATGGAGTTGAACGGAGTCCAATAGAGACGGATAGATATGAATAGAGTACAAAAGAGTCGAATAGAGCAGAATAGGGCCGAATAGGACCAAATAAGGCCTAATTGAGCAGAATCCAGCAGAATCGATGGAATTCCAGCCTAATCGAGCCGAGTGGAGTGAAATGGAGCCAAGTCGAGCCGAATAGAGCCGATTCGAACTGAATCGAGCTGATTCAAGCCTAATCGCGTCAAATCGCGTGGAAATACGTCACATCGAAACTAATCAAATAGATTAAGGAAGGGTAGGGTAGGGGCGGGTGGGTAGAATAGAACAGAATAGTACAGAATAGAATATAGTACAGTAGGGTAGAGTAGAGAGAGTAAAGCAGACAAGAGTAGAGCAGAGTAGAATTGAGTCAAATAGAGTCAAAGAGTGCAGGATATAGCTGAATAGAGCCAATTCTGGCCGAATCGAGTCAAATGGAAACAAAACGAGATGAATCACACCGAATTGCTTCGAATCGCATCCAATCGAATAGATTAGAGTATCGTAGGGTAGAGTAGGATAGCGTAGAGTGGAGAAGAGTGGAGTCAAATGGAGTCGAACAGAGACAAATAGAGTAGAAAAGAGTCGAATCGAGCCAAATAGGGCCGAATAAGGCTGAACCGAGTGGAAACGAGCTGAATTGAAGCGATTCGAGCCAAATCGAGCTGAATCGAGCTGATGTTGCAGAATCGAGCCGACTCAAGCGTAATGGTGTCCGGTCCCATCGAAATGCTTTGAATGGAATCGATTAGAATAGGTTAGGGTAGGGTAGTTTATCATAGGAAGACTAGGGTAGATGCAAGTAGACTACATTAGAGTAGACAAGAGCAGGCTAGAGTAGAAGCATAGACTAGTAAGCTGGACTAGTCAGCTAGACTAGTGGCATAGAGCAGTAGCCTAGACAACTAGTCTTGAATAGTACCCTAAGTCAGTAATCTGAACGAGTACCCTTGCCTGAACTCTTAGCCTAATCTAGTACCCTTGCCTTAACTAGTAGTCCTAACAAGTACCCTTGCCTTAACCAGTAGTCTTCACTAGTACCCTTGCCTTCACTAGTAGTATGTCCTTAACAAGTAGCCTGAACTGGTACGTTTGCCTTAACCAGTACCCTCAACAAGTACCCATGCCTTAACTAGTAGCCTGGCCTTAACTAGTAGCCTGAATTAGTACACTTGCCTTAAGGAGTACCCTTGCCCGAACTACTCCCCTTAATTAGGACCCTTATTGAGTAACCCTAAGTAGTAGAGTATGGTACGGTGGGGTAGCATAGGGTAGGGAAGCATACGGTGGAACAGAGAAAATAGAAGGAAATAGAATAGAACAGCATAGGTCAGGGTAGGTTACCTTAGTGCAGGGTATGGTAGAGTAGCATAGGATGGAATAGAGAAAATAGAAAAGGAGACTAGAAAAGAGCAGACTAGATTAGGATAGGCTAGGGTGGGGGAGGGTTTTGTAGAATACAGTAGTGTAGAATGGAATAGAATGGTGTGGAATGGAGTCAAATGCATTCAAACAGAGATGAATAGAGTAGAAAAGAGTTGAATAGAGCCGAATAACGCTGAATAGGACCACATATGATCAAAATGAGCCGAATCGAGTCGAGTCGACCAGATTCGGGATGAATGGAGCCTAGTGGAGCTGAAATGAGCCAAATAGAGACAATCTGAACCCAGCAAAATCAAGCCAAAACACACTTAATTGCATCCTATTGCATCGGATCTCGTCGAATTCCATCAAATCCCACCAAAACGCATCAAATCTCGCGGAATCTCACCGAATCCCATCGAATTGTCTCAAATCGGGTCGAATGGTGTCAAACTGAATGGAATCGAATTAAATTGAATAGATTAGAGTAGTGTAGGTTAGACTGGGATTCAGTAGGGAAGGGCACAGAAGAATAGAATAGAGTAGAACAGAAGAGAATACCAAGAGTAGAATGGAGTAGAGTTGAGTAGAGTGGAATAGTCAGAGTCGGGTAGTGCAGAATATAGATGAATAGATCCAATTCAAGCCGAATCGATTCGAATGGAGAGGAAAGGAGACAAATCGTGATGAATCGAATCGATTAGAATAGATTAGAGTAGGGTAGGGTAGAACAGAATAGAATAGAGTAGAAAAGAGTAGAATGGTGTGGAAGGGAGTTGAATGGAGCCAAATAGAGACAAATAAAGTAGAAAGGGTTGAGTAGAGCTGAACAGGGCTGAATAAGGTTCACTCGAGCCTATTATGCTGAATTGAGCAGAATCGAGACGAATTGCAACAATTCAAGCCAAATAGAGCTAAATCGAGCCGATTCAAGCCTAATCACATGGAATCGCGTCAAAATGCGTTGAATCGAATAGATTAGAGTAGAGGAGGGTACGGCAGGAGAGGCTAGACTACAACACAACAGAACACAATAGAAAGAAGAGAATAGAATTAAGTAGAGTCGGGTCCAGTAGAATAGAGTCAAATTGAGTTGAAGAGAGCCGAAAAGAGCCAAACAGAGCTGAATACAGCCGAATTGACCAAATTCAAGGTGAATCGAGATGAATCATGTCGAGTCGTTTGAAACGTGTCGAATCAAATCAAATAGATTAGTGTGGGGAAGGTAAGGCTACGGTAGGGTAGAGAAGAATAGAATAGAGTAGAATAGAACAGAACAGAAAGAATCGAGTAGACTAGAGTCAAATAGAGTCGAATACTGCCAAAAAGAGCCGAATAGAGTGGAAAAGAGCCGAATAGAACCGAATCGAGTTTAATGGAGCAGAAAGGAGATGAATCGAGCCGATATGACCCGAATCAGGTCGAATCCCATTCAAGTGTGTCGAATAGCATAGAACAGATTACACTAGGCTAAGTTAGGGTAGGGTAGGGTAGAATAGAGTGCAGTAGAACAGAAGAGAAGAGAACTGAACTGAAAGAATAGGGTCGAGACTAGCAGAGTATAGAAGAGTAGAGTAGAGTCGAACATTGCCGAATAGAGCCAAATAGAGCCCAAAAGAGCTAAATGGATAGAAACCAAGACAAATCACGCCGAATCCTGTGGAATCGTGCCGTATCGCGTCGAATCCCGTCGAATTGCATTGAATCTGATCAATTCCAATCCAATCAAATAGAATAGACTACAGTAGGGTAGAGTACAATACAATACAGTAGAGAATAGTTTAGGATGGAGTAGAATGGTGTAGCATGGAGTCGAGTGGAGTCGAAAAGAGATAATAGAGTTGAGTAGAGTCTAATAGAGCCGAATAGAGCTGAATAGAGCCTATTCGAGCTGACTGGAGCCGAATGGAGCCGATTAGAGCTGAACCGAACCGATTTGAGCCGATTGGGGATGAATGGAGTGGAAAGGAGCCGATTTGAGCCGAATCGCATCGAGATGCGTGGAATCGAATCCAGTAGAATAGATTAGATTAGGGTAGGATGGAATAGAGTAGACTTGAACACAGTAGAAGAGAATGGAAAGGATACAATAGAATAGAGTAGAAAAGGGTAGAGCAGAGCAGAATAGTGTAGAGTAGAATAGAGTAGAGTAGAACAGAGTCGAATCAAGCTGAATGGAGACGAAACGAGACAAATCGCGTCGACTTGCGTCGAATCCCATCGAATCAATTACAGTAGGGTATAGTAGAAGAGCGTAGAATGGAGTAGAATGGTGTGCAATGGAATCGAGTAGAGTAGAAAAGAGCTGAAGAGAGCCGAAGAGGGCCAAAGAGGGCCAAATCGAGCTGAATTGAGCGAAATCGAGCCGAATCCAGTGAATCGAGCCTAATGGAGCCAAATCGAGCCTAATCGAGCTGAATCGACACTATTCGAGACAAATGGAGCCGAATGGACATGAATCACACCAATTCGGCCCCTAGTCGCGTCAAAATTTCTCGAATTCAATCGAATAGACTAGAGTAGGGGAGGTTCGGGTAGGCTAGAGTAGGGTAGAATAGAGTAGAATAGAATAAAACAGAACAGAACACAACAAAATAGAACAGAACAACACAGAACGAATATAGAAAAGAGTAGGCTAGAGTAGAATAGAGAGGAATAGAGTAGAGTAGAATAGATTTGAACAGAGCCAAATCGAGCCGAATCACGTCGAAATGGGTTGAATCAAATCCAATCAAGTGGATTACAATACCTTAGAGTTGGGTAGCACAGGGTAGGGTAGAATAGAGTAGAATCGTAGAGAACAGAGTAGAAACAATACAATAGAGTAGAGAAGAGTAGAATAGAGCTGAATAGAGCCAAATGCAGACAAAATGAGAGGAATCGTGTAGAAGCAAGTAGAGTAAATTAGAGTGGTGTTGGGTAGGGTAGAGCAGAATAGAGTAGAATAGTGTGGAATGAATAGAATGGAGTAGAATGGAGTCAAGTAGAAACGAATAGAGTAGAAAAGAGTCGAATAGAGCAGAATAGGGCCGAAGAAGGCCAAATCGAGCAGATTCGAAGCGATTCAAGCCAAAACAAGCTGAATGGAGCCTAACTGAGCCGAATAGAGCCAAATCGAGCCGAATCGAGCCGATTCAAGCTTCATCGCCTCGAATCGCGTTCAACGCGTCAAATCCAATCGAGACGTATAGATTAGAGAAGGGGAGGGGAGGGGAGAACAGAACATTGTAGAGTGGAATAGAAGAGATTAGAACAGAATAGAAGGAATAGAATCGAGTAGAATAGAGTGGAAAAGAGTAGAGTCAAATGCAGTCAAATAGAGCCGAATAAGCTGAATAGAGACGAATGGAGCTGAATACAGCCAAAAAGAGCTGTATACTGCCGAATCACACCTAATCGAGCGGAATCAAGCAGAATCGCACTGACTGTCACCGAACAGCGTCGAATCGAATCAGGTCGAATCGAGTCGAGTCACATCGTTTTGAATCAAACAAGGTCAAATCGCTTCATATCGTGTCGAATCCCATCGAATCACGTCGAATAACTTCGAATTGCGTCAAACCTCAGAGAATCCTACTGAATCACGTCGAGTCGCATGGAATCTCATCAAATCCCTTCAGATTTGCCGAATCCAGTCAAGTCCTATCAAATCGCTTTGCACGGAATCGAATTGAATCCAATAGATTAAAGTAGGGTAGGTTCGGGTGGGGTGCCGTTGGGTCGGGTAGGGTAGAATAGAATAGAGTACAACAGAATAGGAGAGAATAGAACAGAACAGAAAGAATACAACAGAATAGAATAGAGTCAAAGAGAGAGAACATAGCCGAATTGAGCCGAGTGGAGACAAAACGAGACGAATCACGTCCGGTTGCTTCGAATCGCGTCAAATCAAATCGAATCGATTAGAAGAGATTAGGGTAGGGAAGGGTAGAATAGAAGAGAGGAAAATAGTGAGGAATGGAGTTGAACGGAGTCCAATAGAGACGGATAGATATGAATAGAGTACAAAAGAGTCGAATAGAGCAGAATAGGGCCGAATAGGACCAAATAAGGCCTAATTGAGCAGAATCCAGCAGAATCGATGGAATTCCAGCCTAATCGAGCCGAGTGGAGTGAAATGGAGCCAAGTCGAGCCGAATAGAGCCGATTCGAACTGAATCGAGCTGATTCAAGCCTAATCGCGTCAAATCGCGTGGAAATACGTCACATCGAAACTAATCAAATAGATTAAGGAAGGGTAGGGTAGGGGCGGGTGGGTAGAATAGAACAGAATAGTACAGAATAGAATATAGTACAGTAGGGTAGAGTAGAGAGAGTAAAGCAGACAAGAGTAGAGCAGAGTAGAATTGAGTCAAATAGAGTCAAAGAGTGCAGGATATAGCTGAATAGAGCCAATTCTGGCCGAATCGAGTCAAATGGAAACAAAACGAGATGAATCACACCGAATTGCTTCGAATCGCATCCAATCGAATAGATTAGAGTATCGTAGGGTAGAGTAGGATAGCGTAGAGTGGAGAAGAGTGGAGTCAAATGGAGTCGAACAGAGACAAATAGAGTAGAAAAGAGTCGAATCGAGCCAAATAGGGCCGAATAAGGCTGAACCGAGTGGAAACGAGCTGAATTGAAGCGATTCGAGCCAAATCGAGCTGAATCGAGCTGATGTTGCAGAATCGAGCCGACTCAAGCGTAATGGTGTCCGGTCCCATCGAAATGCTTTGAATGGAATCGATTAGAATAGGTTAGGGTAGGGTAGTTTATCATAGGAAGACTAGGGTAGATGCAAGTAGACTACATTAGAGTAGACAAGAGCAGGCTAGAGTAGAAGCATAGACTAGTAAGCTGGACTAGTCAGCTAGACTAGTGGCATAGAGCAGTAGCCTAGACAACTAGTCTTGAATAGTACCCTAAGTCAGTAATCTGAACGAGTACCCTTGCCTGAACTCTTAGCCTAATCTCGTACCCTTGCCTTAACTAGTAGTCCTAACAAGTACCCTTGCCTTAACCAGTAGTCTTCACTAGTACCCTTGCCTTCACTAGTAGTATGTCCTTAACAAGTAGCCTGAACTGGTACGTTTGCCTTAACCAGTACCCTCAACAAGTACCCATGCCTTAACTAGTAGCCTGGCCTTAACTAGTAGCCTGAATTAGTACACTTGCCTTAAGGAGTACCCTTGCCCGAACTACTCCCCTTAATTAGGACCCTTATTGAGTAACCCTAAGTAGTAGAGTATGGTACGGTGGGGTAGCATAGGGTAGGGAAGCATACGGTGGAACAGAGAAAATAGAAGGAAATAGAATAGAACAGCATAGGTCAGGGTAGGTTACCTTAGTGCAGGGTATGGTAGAGTAGCATAGGATGGAATAGAGAAAATAGAAAAGGAGACTAGAAAAGAGCAGACTAGATTAGGATAGGCTAGGGTGGGGGAGGGTTTTGTAGAATACAGTAGTGTAGAATGGAATAGAATGGTGTGGAATGGAGTCAAATGCATTCAAACAGAGATGAATAGAGTAGAAAAGAGTTGAATAGAGCCGAATAACGCTGAATAGGACCACATATGATCAAAATGAGCCGAATCGAGTCGAGTCGACCAGATTCGGGATGAATGGAGCCTAGTGGAGCTGAAATGAGCCAAATAGAGACAATCTGAACGCAGCAAAATCAAGCCAAAACACACTTAATTGCATCCTATTGCATCGGATCTCGTCGAATTCCATCAAATCCCACCAAAACGCATCAAATCTCGCGGAATCTCACCGAATCCCATCGAATTGTCTCAAATCGGGTCGAATGGTGTCAAACTGAATGGAATCGAATTAAATTGAATAGATTAGAGTAGTGTAGGTTAGACTGGGATTCAGTAGGGAAGGGCACAGAAGAATAGAATAGAGTAGAACAGAAGAGAATACCAAGAGTAGAATGGAGTAGAGTTGAGTAGAGTGGAATAGTCAGAGTCGGGTAGTGCAGAATATAGATGAATAGATCCAATTCAAGCCGAATCGATTCGAATGGAGAGGAAAGGAGACAAATCGTGATGAATCGAATCGATTAGAATAGATTAGAGTAGGGTAGGGTAGAACAGAATAGAATAGAGTAGAAAAGAGTAGAATGGTGTGGAAGGGAGTTGAATGGAGCCAAATAGAGACAAATAAAGTAGAAAGGGTTGAGTAGAGCTGAACAGGGCTGAATAAGGTTCACTCGAGCCTATTATGCTGAATTGAGCAGAATCGAGACGAATTGCAACAATTCAAGCCAAATAGAGCTAAATCGAGCCGATTCAAGCCTAATCACATGGAATCGCGTCAAAATGCGTTGAATCGAATAGATTAGAGTAGAGGAGGGTACGGCAGGAGAGGCTAGACTACAACACAACAGAACACAATAGAAAGAAGAGAATAGAATTAAGTAGAGTCGGGTCCAGTAGAATAGAGTCAAATTGAGTTGAAGAGAGCCGAAAAGAGCCAAACAGAGCTGAATACAGCCGAATTGACCAAATTCAAGGTGAATCGAGATGAATCATGTCGAGTCGTTTGAAACGTGTCGAATCAAATCAAATAGATTAGTGTGGGGAAGGTAAGGCTACGGTAGGGTAGAGAAGAATAGAATAGAGTAGAATAGAACAGAACAGAAAGAATCGAGTAGACTAGAGTCAAATAGAGTCGAATACTGCCAAAAAGAGCCGAATAGAGTGGAAAAGAGCCGAATAGAACCGAATCGAGTTTAATGGAGCAGAAAGGAGATGAATCGAGCCGATATGACCCGAATCAGGTCGAATCCCATTCAAGTGTGTCGAATAGCATAGAACAGATTACACTAGGCTAAGTTAGGGTAGGGTAGGGTAGAATAGAGTGCAGTAGAACAGAACAGAAGAGAACTGAACTGAAAGAATAGGGTCGAGACTAGCAGAGTATAGAAGAGTAGAGTAGAGTCGAACATTGCAGAATAGAGCCAAATAGAGCCCAAAAGAGCTAAATGGATAGAAACCAAGACAAATCACGCCGAATCCCGTGGAATCGTGCCCTATCCCGTCGAATCCCGTCGAATTGCATTGAATCTGATCAATTCCAATCCAATCAAATAGAATAGACTACAGTAGGGTAGAGTACAATACAATACAGTAGAGAATAGTTTAGGATGGAGTAGAATGGTGTAGCATGGAGTCGAGTGGAGTCGAAAAGAGATAATAGAGTTGAGTAGAGTCTAATAGAGCCGAATAGAGCTGAATAGAGCCTATTCGAGCTGACTGGAGCCGAATGGAGCCGATTAGAGCTGAATCGAACCGATTTGAGCCGATTGGGGATGAATGGAGTGGAAAGGAGCCGATTTGAGCCGAATCGCATCGAGATGCGTGGAATCGAATCCAGTAGAATAGATTAGATTAGGGTAGGATGGAATAGAGTAGACTTGAACACAGTACAAGAGAATGGAAAGGATACAATAGAATAGAGTAGAAAAGGGTAGAGCAGAGCAGAATAGTGTAGAGTAGAATAGAGTAGAGTAGAACAGAGTCGAATCAAGCTGAATGGAGACGAAACGAGACAAATCGCGTCGAATGGCGTCGAATCCCATCGAATCAATTACAGTAGGGTATAGTAGAAGAGCGTAGAATGGAGTAGAATGGTGTGCAATGGAATCGAGTAGAGTAGAAAAGAGCTGAAGAGAGCCGAAGAGGGCCAAAGAGGGCCAAATCGAGCTGAATTGAGCGAAATCGAGCCGAATCCAGTGAATCGAGCCTAATGGAGCCAAATCGAGCCTAATCGAGCTGAATCGACACTATTCGAGACAAATGGAGCCGAATGGACATGAATCACACCGATTCGGCCCCTAGTCGCATCAAAATTTCTCGAATTCAATTGAATAGACTAGAGTAGGGGAGGTTCGGGTAGGCTAGAGTAGGGTAGAATAGAGTAGAATAGAATAAAACAGAACAGAACACAACAAAATAGAACAGAACAACACAGAACGAATACAGAAAAGAGTAGGCTAGAGTAGAATAGAGGGGAATAGAGTAGAGTAGAATAGATTTGAACAGAGCCAAATCGAGCCGAATCACGTCGAAATGGGTTGAATCAAATCCAATCAAGTGGATTACAATACCTTAGAGTTGGGTAGGACAGGGTAGGGTAGAATAGAGTAGAATCGTACAGAACAGAGTAGAAACAATACAATAGAGTAGAGAAGAGTAGAATAGAGCTGAATAGAGCCAAATGCAGACAAAATGAGAGGAATCGTGTAGAAGCAAGTAGAGTAAATTAGAGTGGTGTTGGGTAGGGTAGAGCAGAATAGAGTAGAATAGTGTAGAATAGTGTGGAATGAATAGAATGGAGTAGAATGGAGTCAAATAGAAACGAATAGAGTAGAAAAGAGTCGAATAGAGCAGAATAGGGCCGAAGAAGGCCAAATCGAGCAGATTCGAAGCGATTCAAGCCAAAACAAGCTGAATGGAGCCTAACTGAGCCGAATAGAGCCAAATCGAGCCGAATCGAGCCGATTCAAGCTTCATCGCCTCGAATCGCGTTCAACGCGTCAAATCCAATCGAGACGTATAGATTAGAGAAGGGGAGGGGAGGGGAGAACAGAACAGAGTAGAGTGGAATAGAAGAGATTAGAACAGAATAGAAGGAATAGAATCGAGTAGAATAGAGTGGAAAAGAGTAGAGTCGAATACAGTCAAATAGAGCCGAATAAGCTGAATAGAGACGAATGGAGCTGAATACAGCCGAAAAGAGCTGTATACTGCCGAATCACACCTAATCGAGCGGAATCAAGCAGAATCGCACTAACTGTCACCGAACAGCGTCGAATCGAATCAGGTCGAATCGAGTCGAGTCACATCGTTTTGAATCAAACAAGGTCAAATCGCTTCATATCGTGTCGAATCCCATCGAATCACGTCGAATAACTTCGAATTGCGTCAAACCTCAGAGAATCCTACTGAACCACGTCGAGTCGCATGGAATCTCATCAAATCCCTTCAGATCTTGCCGAATCCAGTCAAGTCCTATCAAATCGCTTTGCACGGAATCGAATTGAATCCAATAGATTAAAGTAGGGTAGGTTCGGGTGGGGTGCTGTTGGGTCGGGTAGGGTAGAATAGAATAGAGTACAACAGAATAGGAGAGAATAGAGCAGAACAGAAAGAATACAACAGAATAGAATAGAGTCAAAGAGAGAGAACATAGCCGAATTGAGCCGAGTGGAGACAAAACGAGACGAATCACGTCCGGTTGCTTCGAATCGCGTCAAATCAAATCGAATCGATTAGAAGAGATTAGGGTAGGGAAGGGTAGAATAGAAGAGAGGAAAATAGTGAGGAATGGAGTTGAACGGAGTCCAATAGAGACGGATAGATATGAATAGAGTACAAAAGAGTCGAATAGAGCAGAATAGGGCCGAATAGGCCCAAATAAGGCCTAATGGAGCAGAATCCAGCAGAATCGATGGAATTCGAGCCTAATCGAGCCGAATGGAGTGAAATGGAGCCAAGTCGAGCCGAATAGAGCCGATTCGAACTGAATCGAGCTGATTCAAGCCTAATCGCGTCAAATCGCGTGGAAATACGTCACATCGAAACTAATCAAATAGATTAAGGAAGGGTAGGGTAGGGGCGGGTGGGTAGAATAGAACAGAATAGTACAGAATAGAATATAGTACAGTAGGGTAGAGTAGAGAGAGTAAAGCAGACAAGAGTAGAGCAGAGTAGAATTGAGTCAAATAGAGTCAAAGAGTGCAGGATATAGCTGAATAGAGCCAATTCTGGCCGAATCGAGTCAAATGGAAACAAAACGAGATGAATCACACCAAATTGCTTCGAATCGCATCCAATCGAATAGAGTATCGTAGGGTAGAGTAGAACAGAATAGAGTAGAATTGCATAGAATGGAGAAGAGTGGAGTCAAATGGAGTCGAAAAGAGACAAATAGAGTAGAAAAGAGTCGAGTCAAGCCAAATAGGGCCGAATAAGGCTGAACCGAGTGGAAATGAGCTGAATTGAAGCGATTCGAGCCAAATCGAGCTGAATCGAGCTGATGTTGCAGAATCGAGCCGACTCAAGCGTGATGGTGTCCGGTCGCATCGAAATGCTTTGAATCGAATCAAATGGAATCGATTAGAATAGGTTAGGGTAGGGTAGTTTATGATAGGAAGACTAGGGTAGATGCAAGTAGACTACATTAGAGTAGACAAGAGAAGGCTAGAGTAGAAGCCTAGACTAGTAAGCTGGACTAGTCAGCTAGACTAGTGGCATAGAGCAGTAGCCTAGACAACTAGTCTTGAATAGTACCCTAAGTCAGTAATCTGAACGAGTACCCTTGCCTGAACTCTTAGCCTAATCTAGTACCCTTGCCTTAACTAGTAGTCCTAACAAGTACCCTTGGCTTAACCAGTAGTCTTCACTAGTACCCTTGCCTTCACTAGTAGTACATCCTTAACAAGTAGCCTGAACTGGTACGCTTGCCTTAACCAGTACCCTCAACAAGTACCCATGCCTTAACTAGTACCCTGTCCTTAACTAGTAGCCTGAATTAGTACACTTGCCTTAAGGAGTACCCTTGCCCGAACTACTCCCCTTAATTAGGACCCTTATTGAGTAACCCTAAGTAGTAGAGTATGGTACGGTGGGGTAGCATAGGGTAGGGAAGCATACGGTGGAACAGAGAAAATAGAAGGAAATAGAATAGAACAGCATAGGTCAGGGTAGGTTACCTTAGTGCAGGGTATGGTAGAGTAGCATAGGATGGAATAGAGAAAATAGAAAAGGAGACTAGAAAAGAGCAGACTAGATTAGGATAGGCTAGGGTGGGGGAGGGTTTTGTAGAATACAGTAGTGTAGAATGGAATAGAATGGTGTGGAATGGAGTCAAATGCATTCAAACAGAGATGAATAGAGTAGAAAAGAGTTGAATAGAGCCGAATAACGCTGAATAGGACCACATATGATCAAAATGAGCCGAATCGAGTCGAGTCGACCAGATTCGGGATGAATGGAGCCTAGTGGAGCTGAAATGAGCCAAATAGAGACAATCTGAACCCAGCAAAATCAAGCCAAAACACACTTAATTGCATCCTATTGCATCGGATCTCGTCGAATTCCATCAAATCCCACCAAAACGCATCAAATCTCGCGGAATCTCACCGAATCCCATCGAATTGTCTCAAATCGGGTCGAATGGTGTCAAACTGAATGGAATCGAATTAAATTGAATAGATTGGAGTACTGTAGGTTAGACTGGGATTCAGTAGGGAAGGGCACAGAAGAATAGAATAGAGTAGAACAGAAGAGAATACCAAGAGTAGAATGGAGTAGAGTTGAGTAGAGTGGAATAGTCAGAGTCGGGTAGTGCAGAATATAGATGAATAGATCCAATTCAAGGCGAATCGATTCGAATGGAGAGGAAAGGAGACAAATCGTGATGAATCGAATCGATTAGAATAGATTAGAGTAGGGTAGGGTAGAACAGAATAGAATAGAGTAGAAAAGAGTAGAATGGTGTGGAAGGGAGTTGAATGGAGCCAAATAGAGACAAATAAAGTAGAAAGGGTTGAGTAGAGCTGAACAGGGCTGAATAAGGTTCACTCGAGCCTATTATGCTGAATTGAGCAGAATCGAGACGAATTGCAACAATTCAAGCCAAATAGAGCTAAATCGAGCCGATTCAAGCCTAATCACATGGAATCGCGTCAAAATGCGTTGAATCGAATAGATTAGAGTAGAGGAGGGTACGGCAGGAGAGGCTAAACTACAACACAACAGAACACAATAGAAAGAAGAGAATAGAATTAAGTAGAGTCGGGTCCAGTAGAATAGAGTCAAATTGAGTTGAAGAGAGCCGAAAAGAGCCAAACAGAGCTGAATACAGCCGAATTGACCAAATTCAAGGTGAATCGAGATGAATCATGTCGAGTCGTTTGAAACGTGTCGAATCAAATCAAATAGATTAGTGTGGGGAAGGTAAGGCTACGGTAGGGTAGAGAAGAATAGAATAGAGTAGAATAGAACAGAACAGAAAGAATCGAGTAGACTAGAGTCAAATAGAGTCGAATACTGCCAAAAAGAGCCGAATAGAGTGGAAAAGAGCCGAATAGAACCGAATCGAGTTTAATGGAGCAGAAAGGAGATGAATCGAGCCGATATGACCCGAATCAGGTCGAATCCCATTCAAGTGTGTCGAATAGCATAGAACAGATTACACTAGGCTAAGTTAGGGTAGGGTAGGGTAGAATAGAGTGCAGTAGAACAGAACAGAAGAGAACTGAACTGAAAGAATAGGGTCGAGACGAGCAGAGTATAGAAGAGTAGAGTAGAGTCGAACATTGCCGAATAGAGCCAAATAGAGCCCAAAAGAGCTAAATGGATAGAAACCAAGACAAATCACGCTGAATCCCGTGGAATTGTGCCGTATCGCGTCGAATCCCGTCGAATTGCATTGAATCTGATCAATTCCAATCCAATCAAATAGAATAGACTACAGTAGGGTAGAGTACAATACAATACAGTAGAGAATAGTTTAGGATGGAGTAGAATGGTGTAGCATGGAGTCGAGTGGAGTCGAAAAGAGATAATAGAGTTGAGTAGAGTCTAATAGAGCCGAATAGAGCTGAATAGAGCCTATTCGAGCTGACTGGAGCCGAATGGAGCCGATTAGAGCTGAATCGAACCGATTTGAGCCGATTGGGGATGAATGGAGTGGAAAGGAGCCGATTTGAGCCGAATCGCATCGAGATGCGTGGAATCGAATCCAGTAGAATAGATTAGATTAGGGTAGGATGGAATAGAGTAGACTTGAACACAGTAGAAGAGAATGGAAAGGATACAATAGAATAGAGTAGAAAAGGGTAGAGCAGAGCAGAATAGTGTAGAGTAGAATAGAGTACAGTAGAACAGAGTCGAATCAAGCTGAATGGAGACAAAACGAGACAAATCGCGTCGAATGGCGTCGAATCCCATCGAATCAATTACAGTAGGGTATAGTAGAAGAGCGTAGAATGGTGTGCAATGGAATCGAGTAGAGTAGAAAAGAGCTGAAGAGACCCGAAGAGGGCCAAAGAGGGCCAAATCGAGCTGAATTGAGCGAAATCAAGCCGAATCCAGTGAATCGAGCCTAATGGAGCCAAATCGAGCCTAATCGAGCTGAATCGACACTATTCGAGACAAATGGAGCCGAATGGACATGAATCACACCGATTCGGCCCCTAGTCGCATCAAAATTTCTCGAATTCAATTGAATAGACTAGAGTAGGGGAGGTTCGGGTAGGCTAGAGTAGGGTAGAATAGAGTAGAATAGAATAAAACAGAACAGAACACAACAAAATAGAACAGAACAACACAGAACGAATACAGAAAAGAGTAGGCTAGAGTAGAATAGAGGGGAATAGAGTAGAGTAGAATAGATTTGAACAGAGCCAAATCGAGCCAAATCACGTCGAAATGGGTTGAATCAAATCCAATCAAGTGGATTACAATACCTTAGAGTTGGGTAGCACAGGGTAGGGTAGAATAGAGTAGAATCGTACAGAACAGAGTAGAAACAATACAATAGAGTAGAGAAGAGTAGAATAGAGCTGAATAGAGCCAAATGCAGACAAAATGAGAGGAATCGTGTAGAAGCAAGTAGAGTAAATTAGAGTGGTGTTGGGTAGGGTAGAGCAGAATAGTGTAGAATAGTGTGGAATGAATAGAATGGAGTAGAATGGAGTCAAATAGAAACGAATAGAGTAGAAAAGAGTCGAATAGAGCAGAATAGGGCCGAAGAAGGCCAAATCGAGCAGATTCGAAGCGATTCAAGCCAAAACAAGCTGAATGGAGCCTAACTGAGCCGAATAGAGCCAAATCGAGCCGAATCGATCCGATTCAAGCTTCATCGCCTCCAATCGCGTTCAACGCGTCAAATCCAATCGAGACGTATAGATTAGAGAAGGGGAGGGGAGGGGAGGGGAGAATAGAACAGAGTAGAGTGGAATAGAAGAGATTAGAACAGAATAGAAGGAATAGAATCGAGTAGAATAGAGTGGAAAAGAGTAGAGTCGAATACAGTCAAATAGAGCCGAATAAGCTGAATAGAGACGAATGGAGCTGAATACAGCCGAAAAGAGCTGTATACTGCCGAATGACACCTAATCGAGTGGAATCAAGCAGAATCACACTAACTGTCACCGAACAGCGTCAAATCGAATCAGGTCGAATCGAGTCGAGTCACATCGTTTTGAATCAAACAAGGTCAAATCGCTTCATATCGTGTCGAATCCCATCGAATCACGTCGAATAACTTCGAATTGCGTCAAACCTCAGAGAATCCTACTGAACCACGTCGAGTCGCATGGAATCTCATCAAATCCCTTCAGATCTTGCCGAATCCAGTCAAGTCGTATCAAATCGCTTTGCACGGAATCGAATTGAATCCAATAGATTAAAGTAGGGAAGGTTCGGGTGGGGTGCCGTTGGGTCGGGTAGGGTAGAATAGAATAGAGTACAACAGAATAGGGGAGAATAGAGCAGAAGAGAAAGAATACAACAGAATAGAATAGAGTCAAAGACAGAGAACATAGCCGAATTGAGCCGAGTGGAGACAAAACGAGACGAATCACGTCCGGTTGCTTCGAATCGCGTCAAATCAAATCGAATCGATTAGAAGAGATTAGGGTAGGGAAGGGTAGAATAGAAGAGAGGAAAATAGTGAGGAATGGAGTTGAACGGAGTCCAATAGAGACGGATAGATATGAATAGAGTACAAAAGAGTCTAATAGAGCAGAATAGGGCCGAATAGGCCCAAATAAGGCCTAATTGAGCAGAATCCAGCAGAATCGATGGAATTCGAGCCTAATCGAGCCGAATGGAGTGAAATGGAGCCAAGTCGAGCCGAATAGAGCCGATTCGAACTGAATCGAGCTGATTCAAGCCTAATCGCGTCAAATCGCGTGGAAATACGTCACATCGAATCTAATCAAATAGATTAGGGAAGGGTAGGGGAGGGGCGGGTGGGTAGAATAGAACAGAATAGTACAGAATAGAATATAGTACAGTAGGGTAGAGTAGAGAGAGTAAAGCAGACAAGAGTAGAGCAGAGTAGAATTGAGTCAAATAGAGTCAAAGAGTGCAGGATATACCTGAATAGAGCCAATTCTGGCTGAATCGAGTCAAATGGAAACAAAACGAGATGAATCACACCAAATTGCTTCGAATCGCATCCAATCGAATAGAGTATCGAAGGGTAGAGTAGAACAGAATAGAGTAGAATTGCATAGAATGGAGAAGAGTGGAGTCAAAAGGAGTCGAAAAGAGACAAATAGAGTAGAAAAGAGTCGAGTCGAGCCAAATAGGGCCGAATAAGGCTGAACCGAGTGGAAATGTGCTGAATTGAAGCGACTCGAGCCAAATCGAGCTGAATCGAGCTGATGTTGCGGAATCGAGCCGACTCAAGCGTGATGGTGTCCGGTCGCATCGAAATGCTTTGAATCGAATCAAATGGAATCGATTAGAATAGGTTAGGGTAGGGTAGTTTATGATAGGAAGACTAGGGTAGATGCAAGTAGACTACATTAGAGTAGACAAGAGAAGGCTAGAGTAGAAGCCTAGACTAGTAAGCTGGACTAGTCAGCTAGACTAGTGGCATAGAGCAGTAGCCTAGACAACTAGTCTTGAATAGTACCCTAAGTCAGTAATCTGAACGAGTACCCTTGCCTGAACTCTTAGCCTAATCTAGTACCCTTGCCTTAACTAGTAGTCCTAACAAGTACCCTTGCCTTAACCAGTAGTCTTCACTAGTACCCTTGCCTTCACTAGTAGTATGTCCTTAACAAGTAGCCTGAACTGGTACCCTTGCCTTAACCAGTACCCTCAACAAGTACCCATGCCTTAACTAGTAGCCTGGCCTTAACTAGTAGCCTGAACTAGTACACTTGCCTTAAGGAGTACCCTTGCCCAAACTACTCCCCTTAATTAGGACCCTTATTGAGTAACCCTAAGTAGTAGAGTATGGTACGGTGGGGTAGCATAGGGTAGGGAAGCATAGGGTGGAACAGAGAAAATAGAAGGAAATAGAATAGAACAGCATAGGTCAGGGTAGGTTAGCTTAGTGCAGGGTATGGTAGAGTAGCATAGGATGGAATAGAGAAAATAGAAAAGGAGACTAGAAAAGAGCAGACTAGATTAGGATAGGCTAGGGTGGGGGAGGGTTTTGTAGAATACAGTAGTGTAGAATGGAATAGAATGGTGTGGAATGGAGTCAAATGGATTCGAACAGAGATGCAGAGAGTAGAAAAGAGTTGAATAGAGCCGAATAACGCTGAATAGGACCACATATGATCAAAATGAGCCGAATCGAGTCGAGTCGACCAGATTCGGGATGAATGGAGCCTAGTGGAGCTGAAATGAGCCAAATAGAGACAATCTGAACCCAGCAAAATCAAGCGAAAACACACTTAATTGCATCCTATTGCATCGGATCTCGTCGAATTCCATCAAATCCCACCGAAACGCATCAAAACTCGCAGAATCTCACCGAATCCCATCGAATTGTCTCAAATCGGGTCGAATGGTGTCAAACTGAATGGAATCGAATTAAATTGAATAGATTGGAGTAGTGTAGGTTAGACTGGGATTCAGTAGGGAAGGGCACAGAAGAATAGAATAGAGTAGAACAGAAGAGAATACCAAGAGTAGAATGGAGTAGAGTTGAGTAGAGTGGAATAGTCAGAGTCGGGTAGTGCAGAATATAGATGAATAGATCCAATTCAAGGCGAATCGATTCGAATGGAGAGGAAAGGAGACAAATCGTGATGAATCGAATCGATTAGAATAGATTAGAGTAGGGTAGGGTAGAACAGAATAGAATAGAGTAGAAAAGAGTAGAATGGTGTGGAAGGGAGTTGAATGGAGCCAAATAGAGACAAATAAAGTAGAAAGGGTTGAGTAGAGCTGAACAGGGCTGAATAAGGTTCACTCGAGCCTATTATGCTGAATTGAGCAGAATCGAGACGAATTGCAACAATTCAAGCCAAATAGAGCTAAATCGAGCCGATTCAAGCCTAATCACATGGAATCGCGTCGAAATGCGTTGAATCGAATAGATTAGAGTAGAGGAGGGTACGGCAGGAGAGGCTAGACTACAACACAACAGAACACAATAGAAAGAAGAGAATAGAATTAAGTAGAGTCGGGTCCAGTAGAATAGAGTCAAATTGAGTTGAAGAGAGCCGAAAAGAGCCAAACAGAGCTGAATACAGCCGAATTGACCAAATTCAAGGTGAATCGAGATGAATCATGTCGAGTCGTTTGAAACGTGTCGAATCGAATCAAATAGATTAGTGTGGGGAAGGTAAGGTTAGGGTAGGGAAGAGAAGAATAGAATAGAGTAGAATAGAACAGAACAGAAAGAATCGAGTAGACTAGAGTCAAATAGAGTCGAATACTGCCAAAAAGAGCCGAATAGAGTGGAAAAGAGCCGAATAGAACCGAATCGAGTTTAATGGAGCAGAAAGGAGATGAATCGAGCCGATATGACCCGAATCAGGTCGAATCCCATTCAAGTGTGTCGAATAGCATAGAACAGATTACACTAGGCTAAGTTAGGGTAGGGTAGGGTAGAATAGAGTGCAGTAGAACAGAACAGAAGAGAACTGAACTGAAAGAATAGGGTCGAGACGAGCAGAGTATAGAAGAGTAGAGTCGAACATTGCCGAATAGAGCCAAATAGAGCCCAAAAGAGCTAAATGGATAGAAACCAAGACAAATCACGCTGAATCCCGTGGAATCGTGCCGTATCGCGTCGAATCCCGTCGAATTGCATTGAATCTGATCAATTCCAATCCAATCAAATAGAATAGACTACAGTAGGGTAGAGTACAATACAATACAGTAGAGAATAGTTTAGGATGGAGTAGAATGATGTAGCATGGAGTCGAGTGGAGTCGAAAAGAGATAATAGAGTTGAGTAGAGTCTAATAGAGCCGAATAGAGCTGAATAGAGCCTATTCGAGCTGACTGGAGCCGAATGGAGCCGATTAGAGCTGAATCGAACCGATTTGAGCCGATTGGGGATGAATGGAGTGGAAAGGAGCCGATTTGAGCCGAATCGCATCGAGATGCGTGGAATCGAATCCAGTAGAATAGATTAGATTAGGGTAGGATGGAATAGAGTAGACTTGAACACAGTACAAGAGAATGGAAAGGATACAATAGAATAGAGTAGAAAAGGGTAGAGCAGAGCAGAATAGTGTAGAGTAGAATAGAGTAGAGTAGAACAGAGTCGAATCAAGCTGAATGGAGACGAAACGAGACAAATCGCGTCGAATGGCGTCGAATCCCATCGAATCAATTACAGTAGGGTATAGTAGAAGAGCGTAGAATGGAGTAGAATGGTGTGCAATGGAATCGAGTAGAGTAGAAAAGAGCTGAAGAGAGCCGAAGAGGGCCAAAGAGGGCCAAATCGAGCTGAATTGAGCGAAATCGAGCCGAATCCAGTGAATCGAGCCTAATGGAGCCAAATCGAGCCTAATCGAGCTGAATCGACACTATTCGAGACAAATGGAGCCGAATGGACATGAATCACACCGATTCGGCCCCTAGTCGCATCAAAATTTCTCGAATTCAATTGAATAGACTAGAGTAGGGGAGGTTCGGGTAGGCTAGAGTAGGGTAGAATAGAGTAGAATAGAATAAAACAGAACAGAACACAACAAAATAGAACAGAACAACACAGAACGAATACAGAAAAGAGTAGGCTAGAGTAGAATAGAGGGGAATAGAGTAGAGTAGAATAGATTTGAACAGAGCCAAATCGAGCCGAATCACGTCGAAATGGGTTGAATCAAATCCAATCAAGTGGATTACAATACCTTAGAGTTGGGTAGGACAGGGTAGGGTAGAATAGAGTAGAATCGTACAGAACAGAGTAGAAACAATACAATAGAGTAGAGAAGAGTAGAATAGAGCTGAATAGAGCCAAATGCAGACAAAATGAGAGGAATCGTGTAGAAGCAAGTAGAGTAAATTAGAGTGGTGTTGGGTAGGGTAGAGCAGAATAGAGTAGAATAGTGTAGAATAGTGTGGAATGAATAGAATGGAGTAGAATGGAGTCAAATAGAAACGAATAGAGTAGAAAAGAGTCGAATAGAGCAGAATAGGGCCGAAGAAGGCCAAATCGAGCAGATTCGAAGCGATTCAAGCCAAAACAAGCTGAATGGAGCCTAACTGAGCCGAATAGAGCCAAATCGAGCCGAATCGAGCCGATTCAAGCTTCATCGCCTCGAATCGCGTTCAACGCGTCAAATCCAATCGAGACGTATAGATTAGAGAAGGGGAGGGGAGGGGAGAACAGAACAGAGTAGAGTGGAATAGAAGAGATTAGAACAGAATAGAAGGAATAGAATCGAGTAGAATAGAGTGGAAAAGAGTAGAGTCGAATACAGTCAAATAGAGCCGAATAAGCTGAATAGAGACGAATGGAGCTGAATACAGCCGAAAAGAGCTGTATACTGCCGAATCACACCTAATCGAGCGGAATCAAGCAGAATCGCACTAACTGTCACCGAACAGCGTCGAATCGAATCAGGTCGAATCGAGTCGAGTCACATCGTTTTGTATCAAACAAGGTCAAATCGCTTCATATCGTGTCGAATCCCATCGAATCACGTCGAATAACTTCGAATTGCGTCAAACCTCAGAGAATCCTACTGAACCACGTCGAGTCGCATGGAATCTCATCAAATCCCTTCAGATCTTGCCGAATCCAGTCAAGTCCTATCAAATCGCTTTGCACGGAATCGAATTGAATCCAATAGATTAAAGTAGGGTAGGTTCGGGTGGGGTGCTGTTGGGTCGGGTAGGGTAGAATAGAATAGAGTACAACAGAATAGGAGAGAATAGAGCAGAACAGAAAGAATACAACAGAATAGAATAGAGTCAAAGAGAGAGAACATAGCCGAATTGAGCCGAGTGGAGACAAAACGAGACGAATCACGTCCGGTTGCTTCGAATCGCGTCAAATCAAATCGAATCGATTAGAAGAGATTAGGGTAGGGAAGGGTAGAATAGAAGAGAGGAAAATAGTGAGGAATGGAGTTGAACGGAGTCCAATAGAGACGGATAGATATGAATAGAGTACAAAAGAGTCGAATAGAGCAGAATAGGGCCGAATAGGCCCAAATAAGGCCTAATGGAGCAGAATCCAGCAGAATCGATGGAATTCGAGCCTAATCGAGCCGAATGGAGTGAAATGGAGCCAAGTCGAGCCGAATAGAGCCGATTCGAACTGAATCGAGCTGATTCAAGCCTAATCGCGTCAAATCGCGTGGAAATACGTCACATCGAAACTAATCAAATAGATTAAGGAAGGGTAGGGTAGGGGCGGGTGGGTAGAATAGAACAGAATAGTACAGAATAGAATATAGTACAGTAGGGTAGAGTAGAGAGAGTAAAGCAGACAAGAGTAGAGCAGAGTAGAATTGAGTCAAATAGAGTCAAAGAGTGCAGGATATAGCTGAATAGAGCCAATTCTGGCCGAATCGAGTCAAATGGAAACAAAACGAGATGAATCACACCAAATTGCTTCGAATCGCATCCAATCGAATAGAGTATCGTAGGGTAGAGTAGAACAGAATAGAGTAGAATTGCATAGAATGGAGAAGAGTGGAGTCAAATGGAGTCGAAAAGAGACAAATAGAGTAGAAAAGAGTCGAGTCAAGCCAAATAGGGCCGAATAAGGCTGAACCGAGTGGAAATGAGCTGAATTGAAGCGATTCGAGCCAAATCGAGCTGAATCGAGCTGATGTTGCAGAATCGAGCCGACTCAAGCGTGATGGTGTCCGGTCGCATCGAAATGCTTTGAATCGAATCAAATGGAATCGATTAGAATAGGTTAGGGTAGGGTAGTTTATGATAGGAAGACTAGGGTAGATGCAAGTAGACTACATTAGAGTAGACAAGAGAAGGCTAGAGTAGAAGCCTAGACTAGTAAGCTGGACTAGTCAGCTAGACTAGTGGCATAGAGCAGTAGCCTAGACAACTAGTCTTGAATAGTACCCTAAGTCAGTAATCTGAACGAGTACCCTTGCCTGAACTCTTAGCCTAATCTAGTACCCTTGCCTTAACTAGTAGTCCTAACAAGTACCCTTGGCTTAACCAGTAGTCTTCACTAGTACCCTTGCCTTCACTAGTAGTACATCCTTAACAAGTAGCCTGAACTGGTACGCTTGCCTTAACCAGTACCCTCAACAAGTACCCATGCCTTAACTAGTACCCTGTCCTTAACTAGTAGCCTGAATTAGTACACTTGCCTTAAGGAGTACCCTTGCCCGAACTACTCCCCTTAATTAGGACCCTTATTGAGTAACCCTAAGTAGTAGAGTATGGTACGGTGGGGTAGCATAGGGTAGGGAAGCATACGGTGGAACAGAGAAAATAGAAGGAAATAGAATAGAACAGCATAGGTCAGGGTAGGTTACCTTAGTGCAGGGTATGGTAGAGTAGCATAGGATGGAATAGAGAAAATAGAAAAGGAGACTAGAAAAGAGCAGACTAGATTAGGATAGGCTAGGGTGGGGGAGGGTTTTGTAGAATACAGTAGTGTAGAATGGAATAGAATGGTGTGGAATGGAGTCAAATGCATTCAAACAGAGATGAATAGAGTAGAAAAGAGTTGAATAGAGCCGAATAACGCTGAATAGGACCACATATGATCAAAATGAGCCGAATCGAGTCGAGTCGACCAGATTCGGGATGAATGGAGCCTAGTGGAGCTGAAATGAGCCAAATAGAGACAATCTGAACCCAGCAAAATCAAGCCAAAACACACTTAATTGCATCCTATTGCATCGGATCTCGTCGAATTCCATCAAATCCCACCAAAACGCATCAAATCTCGCGGAATCTCACCGAATCCCATCGAATTGTCTCAAATCGGGTCGAATGGTGTCAAACTGAATGGAATCGAATTAAATTGAATAGATTGGAGTACTGTAGGTTAGACTGGGATTCAGTAGGGAAGGGCACAGAAGAATAGAATAGAGTAGAACAGAAGAGAATACCAAGAGTAGAATGGAGTAGAGTTGAGTAGAGTGGAATAGTCAGAGTCGGGTAGTGCAGAATATAGATGAATAGATCCAATTCAAGGCGAATCGATTCGAATGGAGAGGAAAGGAGACAAATCGTGATGAATCGAATCGATTAGAATAGATTAGAGTAGGGTAGGGTAGAACAGAATAGAATAGAGTAGAAAAGAGTAGAATGGTGTGGAAGGGAGTTGAATGGAGCCAAATAGAGACAAATAAAGTAGAAAGGGTTGAGTAGAGCTGAACAGGGCTGAATAAGGTTCACTCGAGCCTATTATGCTGAATTGAGCAGAATCGAGACGAATTGCAACAATTCAAGCCAAATAGAGCTAAATCGAGCCGATTCAAGCCTAATCACATGGAATCGCGTCAAAATGCGTTGAATCGAATAGATTAGAGTAGAGGAGGGTACGGCAGGAGAGGCTAAACTACAACACAACAGAACACAATAGAAAGAAGAGAATAGAATTAAGTAGAGTCGGGTCCAGTAGAATAGAGTCAAATTGAGTTGAAGAGAGCCGAAAAGAGCCAAACAGAGCTGAATACAGCCGAATTGACCAAATTCAAGGTGAATCGAGATGAATCATGTCGAGTCGTTTGAAACGTGTCGAATCAAATCAAATAGATTAGTGTGGGGAAGGTAAGGCTACGGTAGGGTAGAGAAGAATAGAATAGAGTAGAATAGAACAGAACAGAAAGAATCGAGTAGACTAGAGTCAAATAGAGTCGAATACTGCCAAAAAGAGCCGAATAGAGTGGAAAAGAGCCGAATAGAACCGAATCGAGTTTAATGGAGCAGAAAGGAGATGAATCGAGCCGATATGACCCGAATCAGGTCGAATCCCATTCAAGTGTGTCGAATAGCATAGAACAGATTACACTAGGCTAAGTTAGGGTAGGGTAGGGTAGAATAGAGTGCAGTAGAACAGAACAGAAGAGAACTGAACTGAAAGAATAGGGTCGAGACGAGCAGAGTATAGAAGAGTAGAGTAGAGTCGAACATTGCCGAATAGAGCCAAATAGAGCCCAAAAGAGCTAAATGGATAGAAACCAAGACAAATCACGCTGAATCCCGTGGAATTGTGCCGTATCGCGTCGAATCCCGTCGAATTGCATTGAATCTGATCAATTCCAATCCAATCAAATAGAATAGACTACAGTAGGGTAGAGTACAATACAATACAGTAGAGAATAGTTTAGGATGGAGTAGAATGGTGTAGCATGGAGTCGAGTGGAGTCGAAAAGAGATAATAGAGTTGAGTAGAGTCTAATAGAGCCGAATAGAGCTGAATAGAGCCTATTCGAGCTGACTGGAGCCGAATGGAGCCGATTAGAGCTGAACCGAACCGATTTGAGCCGATTGGGGATGAATGGAGTGGAAAGGAGCCGATTTGAGCCGAATCGCATCGAGATGCGTGGAATCGAATCCAGTAGAATAGATTAGATTAGGGTAGGATGGAATAGAGTAGACTTGAACACAGTAGAAGAGAATGGAAAGGATACAATAGAATAGAGTAGAAAAGGGTAGAGCAGAGCAGAATAGTGTAGAGTAGAATAGAGTACAGTAGAACAGAGTCGAATCAAGCTGAATGGAGACAAAACGAGACAAATCGCGTCGAATGGCGTCGAATCCCATCGAATCAATTACAGTAGGGTATAGTAGAAGAGCGTAGAATGGTGTGCAATGGAATCGAGTAGAGTAGAAAAGAGCTGAAGAGACCCGAAGAGGGCCAAAGAGGGCCAAATCGAGCTGAATTGAGCGAAATCAAGCCGAATCCAGTGAATCGAGCCTAATGGAGCCAAATCGAGCCTAATCGAGCTGAATCGACACTATTCGAGACAAATGGAGCCGAATGGACATGAATCACACCGATTCGGCCCCTAGTCGCATCAAAATTTCTCGAATTCAATTGAATAGACTAGAGTAGGGGAGGTTCGGGTAGGCTAGAGTAGGGTAGAATAGAGTAGAATAGAATAAAACAGAACAGAACACAACAAAATAGAACAGAACAACACAGAACGAATACAGAAAAGAGTAGGCTAGAGTAGAATAGAGGGGAATAGAGTAGAGTAGAATAGATTTGAACAGAGCCAAATCGAGCCAAATCACGTCGAAATGGGTTGAATCAAATCCAATCAAGTGGATTACAATACCTTAGAGTTGGGTAGCACAGGGTAGGGTAGAATAGAGTAGAATCGTACAGAACAGAGTAGAAACAATACAATAGAGTAGAGAAGAGTAGAATAGAGCTGAATAGAGCCAAATGCAGACAAAATGAGAGGAATCGTGTAGAAGCAAGTAGAGTAAATTAGAGTGGTGTTGGGTAGGGTAGAGCAGAATAGTGTAGAATAGTGTGGAATGAATAGAATGGAGTAGAATGGAGTCAAATAGAAACGAATAGAGTAGAAAAGAGTCGAATAGAGCAGAATAGGGCCGAAGAAGGCCAAATCGAGCAGATTCGAAGCGATTCAAGCCAAAACAAGCTGAATGGAGCCTAACTGAGCCGAATAGAGCCAAATCGAGCCGAATCGATCCGATTCAAGCTTCATCGCCTCCAATCGCGTTCAACGCGTCAAATCCAATCGAGACGTATAGATTAGAGAAGGGGAGGGGAGGGGAGGGGAGAATAGAACAGAGTAGAGTGGAATAGAAGAGATTAGAACAGAATAGAAGGAATAGAATCGAGTAGAATAGAGTGGAAAAGAGTAGAGTCGAATACAGTCAAATAGAGCCGAATAAGCTGAATAGAGACGAATGGAGCTGAATACAGCCGAAAAGAGCTGTATACTGCCGAATCACACCTAATCGAGTGGAATCAAGCAGAATCACACTAACTGTCACCGAACAGCGTCAAATCGAATCAGGTCGAATCGAGTCGAGTCACATCGTTTTGAATCAAACAAGGTCAAATCGCTTCATATCGTGTCGAATCCCATCGAATCACGTCGAATAACTTCGAATTGCGTCAAACCTCAGAGAATCCTACTGAACCACGTCGAGTCGCATGGAATCTCATCAAATCCCTTCAGATCTTGCCGAATCCAGTCAAGTCGTATCAAATCGCTTTGCACGGAATCGAATTGAATCCAATAGATTAAAGTAGGGAAGGTTCGGGTGGGGTGCCGTTGGGTCGGGTAGGGTAGAATAGAATAGAGTACAACAGAATAGGGGAGAATAGAGCAGAAGAGAAAGAATACAACAGAATAGAATAGAGTCAAAGACAGAGAACATAGCCGAATTGAGCCGAGTGGAGACAAAACGAGACGAATCACGTCCGGTTGCTTCGAATCGCGTCAAATCAAATCGAATCGATTAGAAGAGATTAGGGTAGGGAAGGGTAGAATAGAAGAGAGGAAAATAGTGAGGAATGGAGTTGAACGGAGTCCAATAGAGACGGATAGATATGAATAGAGTACAAAAGAGTCTAATAGAGCAGAATAGGGCCGAATAGGCCCAAATAAGGCCTAATTGAGCAGAATCCAGCAGAATCGATGGAATTCGAGCCTAATCGAGCCGAATGGAGTGAAATGGAGCCAAGTCGAGCCGAATAGAGCCGATTCGAACTGAATCGAGCTGATTCAAGCCTAATCGCGTCAAATCGCGTGGAAATACGTCACATCGAATCTAATCAAATAGATTAGGGAAGGGTAGGGGAGGGGCGGGTGGGTAGAATAGAACAGAATAGTACAGAATAGAATATAGTACAGTAGGGTAGAGTAGAGAGAGTAAAGCAGACAAGAGTAGAGCAGAGTAGAATTGAGTCAAATAGAGTCAAAGAGTGCAGGATATACCTGAATAGAGCCAATTCTGGCTGAATCGAGTCAAATGGAAACAAAACGAGATGAATCACACCAAATTGCTTCGAATCGCATCCAATCGAATAGAGTATCGAAGGGTAGAGTAGAACAGAATAGAGTAGAATTGCATAGAATGGAGAAGAGTGGAGTCAAAAGGAGTCGAAAAGAGACAAATAGAGTAGAAAAGAGTCGAGTCGAGCCAAATAGGGCCGAATAAGGCTGAACCGAGTGGAAATGTGCTGAATTGAAGCGACTCGAGCCAAATCGAGCTGAATCGAGCTGATGTTGCGGAATCGAGCCGACTCAAGCGTGATGGTGTCCGGTCGCATCGAAATGCTTTGAATCGAATCAAATGGAATCGATTAGAATAGGTTAGGGTAGGGTAGTTTATGATAGGAAGACTAGGGTAGATGCAAGTAGACTACATTAGAGTAGACAAGAGAAGGCTAGAGTAGAAGCCTAGACTAGTAAGCTGGACTAGTCAGCTAGACTAGTGGCATAGAGCAGTAGCCTAGACAACTAGTCTTGAATAGTACCCTAAGTCAGTAATCTGAACGAGTACCCTTGCCTGAACTCTTAGCCTAATCTAGTACCCTTGCCTTAACTAGTAGTCCTAACAAGTACCCTTGCCTTAACCAGTAGTCTTCACTAGTACCCTTGCCTTCACTAGTAGTATGTCCTTAACAAGTAGCCTGAACTGGTACCCTTGCCTTAACCAGTACCCTCAACAAGTACCCATGCCTTAACTAGTAGCCTGGCCTTAACTAGTAGCCTGAACTAGTACACTTGCCTTAAGGAGTACCCTTGCCCAAACTACTCCCCTTAATTAGGACCCTTATTGAGTAACCCTAAGTAGTAGAGTATGGTACGGTGGGGTAGCATAGGGTAGGGAAGCATAGGGTGGAACAGAGAAAATAGAAGGAAATAGAATAGAACAGCATAGGTCAGGGTAGGTTAGCTTAGTGCAGGGTATGGTAGAGTAGCATAGGATGGAATAGAGAAAATAGAAAAGGAGACTAGAAAAGAGCAGACTAGATTAGGATAGGCTAGGGTGGGGGAGGGTTTTGTAGAATACAGTAGTGTAGAATGGAATAGAATGGTGTGGAATGGAGTCAAATGGATTCGAACAGAGATGCAGAGAGTAGAAAAGAGTTGAATAGAGCCGAATAACGCTGAATAGGACCACATATGATCAAAATGAGCCGAATCGAGTCGAGTCGACCAGATTCGGGATGAATGGAGCCTAGTGGAGCTGAAATGAGCCAAATAGAGACAATCTGAACCCAGCAAAATCAAGCGAAAACACACTTAATTGCATCCTATTGCATCGGATCTCGTCGAATTCCATCAAATCCCACCGAAACGCATCAAAACTCGCAGAATCTCACCGAATCCCATCGAATTGTCTCAAATCGGGTCGAATGGTGTCAAACTGAATGGAATCGAATTAAATTGAATAGATTGGAGTAGTGTAGGTTAGACTGGGATTCAGTAGGGAAGGGCACAGAAGAATAGAATAGAGTAGAACAGAAGAGAATACCAAGAGTAGAATGGAGTAGAGTTGAGTAGAGTGGAATAGTCAGAGTCGGGTAGTGCAGAATATAGATGAATAGATCCAATTCAAGGCGAATCGATTCGAATGGAGAGGAAAGGAGACAAATCGTGATGAATCGAATCGATTAGAATAGATTAGAGTAGGGTAGGGTAGAACAGAATAGAATAGAGTAGAAAAGAGTAGAATGGTGTGGAAGGGAGTTGAATGGAGCCAAATAGAGACAAATAAAGTAGAAAGGGTTGAGTAGAGCTGAACAGGGCTGAATAAGGTTCACTCGAGCCTATTATGCTGAATTGAGCAGAATCGAGACGAATTGCAACAATTCAAGCCAAATAGAGCTAAATCGAGCCGATTCAAGCCTAATCACATGGAATCGCGTCGAAATGCGTTGAATCGAATAGATTAGAGTAGAGGAGGGTACGGCAGGAGAGGCTAGACTACAACACAACAGAACACAATAGAAAGAAGAGAATAGAATTAAGTAGAGTCGGGTCCAGTAGAATAGAGTCAAATTGAGTTGAAGAGAGCCGAAAAGAGCCAAACAGAGCTGAATACAGCCGAATTGACCAAATTCAAGGTGAATCGAGATGAATCATGTCGAGTCGTTTGAAACGTGTCGAATCGAATCAAATAGATTAGTGTGGGGAAGGTAAGGTTAGGGTAGGGAAGAGAAGAATAGAATAGAGTAGAATAGAACAGAACAGAAAGAATCGAGTAGACTAGAGTCAAATAGAGTCGAATACTGCCAAAAAGAGCCGAATAGAGTGGAAAAGAGCCGAATAGAACCGAATCGAGTTTAATGGAGCAGAAAGGAGATGAATCGAGCCGATATGACCCGAATCAGGTCGAATCCCATTCAAGTGTGTCGAATAGCATAGAACAGATTACACTAGGCTAAGTTAGGGTAGGGTAGGGTAGAATAGAGTGCAGTAGAACAGAACAGAAGAGAACTGAACTGAAAGAATAGGGTCGAGACGAGCAGAGTATAGAAGAGTAGAGTCGAACATTGCCGAATAGAGCCAAATAGAGCCCAAAAGAGCTAAATGGATAGAAACCAAGACAAATCACGCTGAATCCCGTGGAATCGTGCCGTATCGCGTCGAATCCCGTCGAATTGCATTGAATCTGATCAATTCCAATCCAATCAAATAGAATAGACTACAGTAGGGTAGAGTACAATACAATACAGTAGAGAATAGTTTAGGATGGAGTAGAATGATGTAGCATGGAGTCGAGTGGAGTCGAAAAGAGATAATAGAGTTGAGTAGAGTCTAATAGAGCCGAATAGAGCTGAATAGAGCCTATTCGAGCTGACTGGAGCCGAATGGAGCCGATTAGAGCTGAATCGAACCGATTTGAGCCGATTGGGGATGAATGGAGTGGAAAGGAGCCGATTTGAGCCGAATCGCATCGAGATGCGTGGAATCGAATCCAGTAGAATAGATTAGATTAGGGTAGGATGGAATAGAGTAGACTTGAACACAGTACAAGAGAATGGAAAGGATACAATAGAATAGAGTAGAAAAGGGTAGAGCAGAGCAGAATAGTGTAGAGTAGAATAGAGTAGAGTAGAACAGAGTCGAATCAAGCTGAATGGAGACAAAACGAGACAAATCGCGTCGAAAGGCGTCGAATCCCATCGAATCAATTACAGTAGGGTATAGTAGAAGAGCATAGAATGGAGTAGAATGGTGTGCAATGGAATCGAGTAGAGTAGAAAAGAGCTGAAGAGAGCCGAAGAGGGCCAAAGAGGGCCAAATCGAGCTGAATTGAGCGAAATCAAGCCGAATCCAGTGAATCGAGCCTAATGGAGCCAAATCGAGCCTAATCGAGCTGAATCGACACTATTCGAGACAAATGGAGCCGAATGGACATGAATCACACCGATTCGGCCCCTAGTCGCATCAAAATTTCTCGAATTCAATTGAATAGACTAGAGTAGGGGAGGTTCGGGTAGGCTAGAGTAGGGTAGAATAGAGTAGAATAGAATAAAACAGAACAGAACACAACAAAATAGAACAGAACAACACAGAATGAATACAGAAAAGAGTAGGCTAGAGTAGAATAGAGGGGAATAGAGTAGAGTAGAATAGATTTGAACAGAGCCAAATCGAGCCAAATCACGTCGAAATGGGTTGAATCAAATCCAATCAAGTGGATTACAATACCTTAGAGTTGGGTAGCACAGGGTAGGGTAGAATAGAGTAGAATCGTACAGAACAGAGTAGAAACAATACAATAGAGTAGAGAAGAGTAGAATAGAGCTGAATGGAGCCAAATGCAGACAAAATGAGAGGAATCGTGTAGAAGCAAGTAGAGTAAATTAGAGTGGTGTTGGGTAGGGTAGAGCAGAATAGTGTAGAATAGTGTGGAATGAATAGAATGGAGTAGAATGGAGTCAAATAGAAACGAATAGAGTAGAAAAGAGTCGAATAGAGCAGAATAGGGCCGAAGAAGGCCAAATCGAGCAGATTCGAAGCGATTCAAGCCAAAACAAGCTGAATGGAGCCTAACTGAGCCGAATAGAGCCAAATCGAGCCGAATCGATCCGATTCAAGCTTCATCGCCTCGAATCGCGTTCAACGCGTCAAATCCAATCGAGACGTATAGATTAGAGAAGGGGAGGGGAGGGGAGGGGAGAATAGAACAGAGTAGAGTGGAATAGAAGAGATTAGAACAGAATAGAAGGAATAGAATCGAGTAGAATAGAGTGGAAAAGAGTAGAGTCGAATACAGTCAAATAGAGCCGAATAAGCTGAATAGAGACGAATGGAGCTGAATACAGCCGAAAAGAGCTGTATACTGCCGAATCACACCTAATCGAGCGGAATCAAGCAGAATCGCACTGACTGTCACCGAACAGCGTCGAATCGAATCAGGTCGAATCGAGTCGAGTCACATCGTTTTGAATCAAACAAGGTCAAATCGCTTCATATCGTGTCGAATCCCATCGAATCACGTCGAATAACTTCGAATTGCGTCAAACCTCAGAGAATCCTACTGAACCACGTCGAGTCGCATGGAATCTCATCAAATCCCTTCAGATCTTGCCGAATCCAGTCAAGTCCTATCAAATCGCTTTGCACGGAATCGAATTGAATCCAATAGATTAAAGTAGGGTAGGTTCGGGTGGGGTGCCGTTGGGTCGGGTAGGGTAGAATAGAATAGAGTACAACAGAATAGGAGAGAATAGAGCAGAACAGAAAGAATACAACAGAATAGAATAGAGTCAAAGAGAGAGAACATAGCCGAATTGAGCCGAGTGGAGACAAAACGAGACGAATCACGTCCGGTTGCTTCGAATCGCGTCAAATCAAATCGAATCGATTAGAAGAGACTAGGGTAGGGAAGGGTAGAATAGAATAGAGGAAAATAGTGAGGAATGGAGTTGAACGGAGTCCAATAGAGACGGATAGATATGAATAGAGTACAAAAGAGTCGAATAGAGCAGAATAGGGCCGAATAGGCCCAAATAAGGCCTAATGGAGCAGAATCCAGCAGAATCGATGGAATTCGAGCCTAATCGAGCCGAATGGAGTGAAATGGAGCCAAGTCGAGCCGAATAGAGCCGATTCGAACTGAATCGAGCTGATTCAAGCCTAATCGCGTCAAATCGCGTGGAAATACGTCACATCGAATCTAATCAAATAGATTAGGGAAGGGTAGGGGAGGGGCGGGTGGGTAGAATAGAACAGAATAGTACAGAATAGAATATAGTACAGTAGGGTAGAGTAGAGAGAGTAAACCAGACAAGAGTAGAGCAGAGTAGAATTGAGTCAAATAGAGTCAAAGAGTGCAGGATATAGCTGAATAGAGCCAATTCTGGCCGAATCGAGTCAAATGGAAACAAAACGAGATGAATCACACCGAATTGCTAAGAATCGCATCCAGTCGAATAGATTAGAGTATCGTAGGGTAGAGTAGAACAGAATAGAGTAGAATAGCGTAGAATGGAGAAGAGTGGAGTCAAATGGAGTCGAACAGAGACAAATAGAGTAGAAAAGAGTCGAATCGAGCCAAATAGGGCCGAATAAGGCTGAACCGAGTGGAAACGAGCTGAATTGAAGCGATTCGAACCAAATCGAGCTGAATCGAGCTGATGTTGTGGAATCGAGCCGACTGAAGCGTGATGGTGTCCGGTCGCATCGAAATGCTTTGAATCGAATCAAATGGAATCGATTAGAATAGGTTAGGGTAGGGTAGTTTATGATAGGAAGACTAGGGTAGATGCAAGTAGACTACATTAGAGTAGACAAGAGAAGGCTAGAGTAGAAGCCTAGACTAGTAAGCTGGACTAGTCAGCTAGACTAGTGGCATAGAGCAGTAGCCTAGACAACTAGTCTTGAATAGTACCCTAAGTCAGTAATCTGAACGAGTACCCTTGCCTGAACTCTTAGCCTAATCTAGTACCCTTGCCTTAACTAGTAGTCCTAACAAGTACCCTTGCCTTAACCAGTAGTCTTCACTAGTACCCTTGCCTTCACTAGTAGTACGTCCTTAACAAGTAGCCTGAACTGGTACCCTTGCCTTAACCAGTACCCTCAACAAGTACCCATGCCTTAACTAGTAGCCTGGCCTTAACTAGTACCCTCGCCTTAACTAGTAGAATGAACTAGTACACTTGCCTTAAGGAGTACCCTTGCCCAAACTACTCCCTTTAATTAGGACCCTTATTGAGTAACCCTAAGTAGTAGAGTATGGTACGGTGGGGTAGCATAGGGTAGGGAAGCATACGGTGGAACAGAGAAAATAGAAGGAAATAGAATAGAACAGCATAGGTCAGGGTAGGTTAGCTTAGTGCAGGGTATGGTAGAGTAGCATAGGATGGAATCGAGAAAATAGAAAAGGAGACTAGAAAAGAGCAGACTAGATTAGGATAGGCTAGGGTGGGGGAGGGTTTTGTAGAATACAGTAGTGTAGAATGGAATAGAATGGTGTGGAATGGAGTCAAATGGATTCAAACAGAGATGAATAGAGTAGAAAAGAGTTGAATTGAGCCGAATAACGCTGAATAGGACCACATATAACCAAAATGAGCCGAATCGAGTCGAGTCGACCAGATTCGGGATGAATGGAGCCTAGTGGAGCTGAAATGAGCCAAATAGAGACAAACTGAACCCAGCAAAATCGAGCCAAAACACACGAGATTCTATTGCATCGGATCTCGTCGAACTGCATCAAATCCCACCAAAACGCATCAAATCTCGCGGAATCTCACCGAATCCCGTCGAATTGTCTCAAATCGGGTCGAATGGTGTCAAACTGAATGGAATCGAATTAAATTGAATAGATTAGAGTAGTGTAGGTTAGACTGGGATTCAGTAGGGAAGGGCACAGAAGAATAGAATAGAGTAGAACAGAAGAGAATACCAAGAGTAGAATGGAGTAGAGTTGAGTAGAGTGGAATAGTCAGAGTCGGGTAGTGCAGAATATAGATGAATAGATCCAGTTCAAGGCGAATCGATTCGAATGGAGAGGAAAGGAGACAAATCGTGATGAATCGAATCGATTAGAATAGATTAGAGTAGGGTAGGGTAGAACAGAATAGAATAGAGTAGAAAAGAGTAGAATGGTGTGGAAGGGAGTTGAATGGAGCCAAATAGAGACAAATAAAGTAGAAAGGGTTGAGTAGAGCTGAACAGGGCTGAATAAGGTTCACTCGAGCCTAATTATGCTGAATTGAGCAGAATCGAGACGAATTGACCCAATTCAAGCCAAATAGAGCTAAATCGAGCCGATTCAAGCCTAATCACATGGAATCGCGTCAAAATGCGTTGAATCGAATAGATTAGAGTAGAGGAGGGTACGGCAGGAGAGGCTAGACTACAACACAACAGAACACAATAGAAAGAAGAGAATAGAATTAAGTAGAGTCGGGTCCAGTAGAATAGAGTCAAATTGAGTTGAAGAGAGCCGAAAAGAGCCAAACAGAGCTGAATACAGCCGAATTGACCAAATTCAAGGTGAATCGAGATGAATCATGTCGAGTCGTTTGAAACGTGTCGAATCGAATCAAATAGATTAGTGTGGGGAAGGTAAGGTTAGGGTAGGGTAGAGAAGAATAGAATAGAGTAGAATAGAACAGAACAGAAAGAATCGAGTAGACTAGAGTCAAATAGAGTCGAATACTGCCAAAAAGAGCCGAATAGAGTGGAAAAGAGCCGAATAGAACCGAATCGAGTTTAATGGAGCAGAAAGGAGATGAATCGAGCCGATATGACCCGAATCAGGTCGAATCCCATTCAAGTGTGTCGAATAGCATAGAACAGATTACAGTAGGCTAAGTTAGGGTAGGGTAGGGTAGAATAGAGTGCAGTAGAACAGAAGAGAACAGAACTGAAAGAATAGGGTCGAGACGAGCAGAGTATAGAAGAGTAGAGTAGAGCAGAGTCGAACATTGCCGAATAGAGCCAAATAGAGCCCAAAAGAGCTAAATGGATAGAAACCAAGACGAATCACGCCGAATCCCGTGGAATCGTGCCGTATCGCGTCGAATCCCGTCGAATTGCATTGAATCTGATCAATTCCAATCCAATCAAATAGAATAGACTACAGTAGGGTAGAGTACAATACAATACAGTAGAGAATAGTTTAGGATGGAGTAGAATGGTGTAGCATGGAGTCGAGTGGAGTCGAAAAGAGATAATAGAGTTGAGTAGAGTCTAATAGAGCCGAATAGAGCTGAATAGAGCCTATTCGAGCTGACTGGAGCCGAATGGAGCCGATTAGAGCTGAACCGAACCGATTTGAGCCGATTGGGGATGAATGGAGTGGAAAGGAGCCGATTTGAGCCGAATCGCATCGAGATGCGTGGAATCGAATCCAGTAGAATAGATTAGATTAGGGTAGGATGGAATAGAGTAGACTTGAACACAGTAGAAGAGAATGGAAAGGATACAATAGAATAGAGTAGAAAAGGGTAGAGCAGAGCAGAATAGTGTAGAGTAGAATAGAGTAGAGTAGAACAGAGTCGAATCAAGCTGAATGGAGACGAAACGAGACAAATCGCGTCGAATGGCGTCGAATCCCATCGAATCAATTACAGTAGGGTATAGTAGAAGAGCGTAGAATGGAGTAGAATGGTGTGCAATGGAATCGAGTAGAGTAGAAAAGAGCTGAAGAGAGCCGAAGAGGGCCAAAGAGGGCCAAATCGAGCTGAATTGAGCGAAATCGAGCCGAATCCAGTGAATCGAGCCTAATGGAGCCAAATCGAGCCTAATCGAGCTGAATCGACACTATTCGAGACAAATGGAGCCGAATGGACATGAATCACACCGATTCGGCCCCTAGTCGCGTCACAATTTCTCGAATTCAATTGAATAGACTAGAGTAGGGGAGGTTCGGGTAGGCTAGAGTAGGGTAGAATAGAGTAGAATAGAATAAAACAGAACAGAACACAACAAAATAGAACAGAACAACACAGAACGAATACAGAAAAGAGCAGGCTAGAGTAGAGTAGAGGGGAATAGAGTAGAGTAGAATAGATTTGAACAGAGCCAAATCGAGCCGAATCGCCTCGAAATGGGTTGAATCAAATCCAATCAAGTGGATTACAATACCTTAGAGTTGGGTAGCATAGGGTAGGGTAGAATAGAGTAGAATCGTACAGAACAGAGTAGAAACAATACAATAGAGTAGAGAAGAGTAGAATAGAGCTGAATAGAGCCAAATGCAGACAAAATGAGAGGAATCGTGTAGAAGCAAGTAGAGTAAATTAGAGTGGTGTTGGGTAGGGTAGAGCAGAATAGAGTAGAATAGTGTGGAATGAATAGAATGGAGTAGAATGGAGTCAAGTAGAAACGAATAGAGTAGAAAAGAGTCGAATAGAGCAGAATAGGGCCGAAGAAGGCCGAATCGAGCAGATTCGAAGCGATTCAAGCCAAAACAAGCTGAATGGAGCCTAACTGAGCCGAATAGAGCCAAATCGAGCCGAATCGAACCGATTCAAGCTTCATCGCCTCGAATCGCGTTCAACGCGTCAAATCCAATCGAGACGTATAGATTAGAGAAGGGGAGGGGAGGGGAGAATAGAACAGAGTAGAGTGGAATAGAAGAGATTAGAACAGAATAGAAGGAATAGAATCGAGTAGAATCGAGTGGAAAAGAGTAGAGTCGAATACAGTCGAATAGAGCCGAATAAGCTGAATAGAGACGAATGGAGCTGAATACAGCCGAAAAGAGCTGTATACTGCCGATTCACACCTAATCGAGCGGAATCAAGCAGAATCGCACTGACTATCACCGAACAGCGTCGAATCGAATCAGGTCGAATCGAGTCGAGTCACATCGTTTTGATTCAAATAAGGTCAAATTGCTTCATATCGTGTCGAATCCCATCGAATCACGTCGAATAACTTCGAATTGCGTCAAACCTCAGAGAATCCTACTGAATCACGTCGAGTCGCATGGAATCTCATCAAATCCCTTCAGATTTGCCGAATCCAGTCAAGTCCTATCAAATCGCTTTGCACGGAATCGAATTGAATCCAATAGATTAAAGTAGGGAAGGTTCGGGTGGGGTGCCGTTGGGTCGGGTAGGGTAGAATAGAATAGAGTACAACAGAATAGGAGAGAATAGAACAGAACAGAAAGAATACAACAGAATAGAATAGAGTCAAAGAGAGAGAACATAGCCGAATTGAGCCGAGTGGAGACAAAACGAGACGAATCACGTCCGGTTGCTTCGAATCGCGTCAAATCAAATCGAATCGAATAGAAGAGATTAGGGTAGGGAAGGGTAGAATAGAAGAGAGGAAAATAGTGAGGAATGGAGTTGAACGGAGTCCAATAGAGACGGATAGATATGAATAGAGTACAAAAGAGTCTAATAGAGCAGAATAGGGCCGAATAGGCCCAAATAAGGCCTAATCGAGCAGAATCCAGCAGAATCGATGGAATTCGAGCCTAATCGAGCCGAATGGAGTGAAATGGAGCCAAGTCGAGCCGAATAGAGTCGATTCGAACTGAATCGAGCTGATTCAAGCCTAATCGCGTCAAATCGCGTGGAAATACGTCACATCGAAACTAATCAAATAGATTAAGGAAGGGTAGGGTAGGGGCGGGTGGGTAGAATAGAACAGAATAGTACAGAATAGAATATAGTACAGTAGGGTAGAGTAGAGAGAGTAAAGCAGACAAGAGTAGAGCAGAGTAGAATTGAGTCAAATAGAGTCAAAGAGTGCAGGATATAGCTGAATAGAGCCAATTCTGGCCGAATCGAGTCAAATGGAAACAAAACGAGATGAATCACACCGAATTGCTAAGAATCGCATCCAATCGAATAGATTAGAGTATGGTAGGGTAGAGTAGGATAGCATAGAATGGAGAAGAGTGGAGTCAAATGGAGTCGAATAGAGACAAATAGAGTAGAAAAGAGTCGAATCGAGCCAAATAGGGCCGAATAAGGCTGAACCGAGTGGAAACGAGCTGAATTGAAGCGATTCGAGCCAAATCGAGCTGAATCGAGCTGATGTTGCAGAATCGAGCCGACTAAAGCGTGATGGTGTCCGGTCGCATCGAAATGCTTTGAATCGAATCAAATGGAATTGAATAGAATAGGTTAGGGTAGGGTAGTTTATGATAGGAAGACTAGGGTAGATGCAAGTAGACTACATTAGAGTAGACAAGAGCAGGCTAGAGTAGAAGCCTAGACTAGTAAGCTAGACTAGTCAGCTAGACTAGTGGCATAGAGCAGTAGCCTAGACAACTAGTCTTGAATAGTACCCTAAGTCAGTAATCTGAACGAGTACCCTTGCCTGAACTCTTAGCCTAATCTAGTACCCTTGCCTTAACTAGTAGTCCTAACAAGTACCCTTGCCTTAACCAGTAGTCTTCACTAGTACCCTTGCCTTCACTAGTAGTACATCCTTAACAAGTAGCCTGAACTGGTACCCTTGCCTTAACCAGTACCCTCAACAAGTACCCATGCCTTAACTAGTAGCCTGGCCTTAACTAGTGCCCTTGCATAACTAGTACCCTGGCCTTAACTAGTAGCCTGAACTAGTACACTTGCCTTAAGGAGTACCCTTGCCCGAACTACTCCCCTTAATTAGGACCCTTATTGAGTAACCCTAAGTAGTAGAGTATGGTACGGTGGGGTAGCATAGGGTAGGGAAGCATACGGTGGAACAGAGAAAATAGAAGGAAATAGAATAGAACAGCATAGGTCAGGGTAGGTTAGCTTAGTGCAGGGTATGGTAGAGTAGCATAGGATGGAATCGAGAAAATAGAAAAGGAGACTAGAAAAGAGCAGACTAGATTAGGATAGGCTAGGGTGGGGGAGGGTTTTGTAGAATACAGTAGTGTAGAATGGAATAGAACGGTGTGGAATGGAGTCAAATGGATTGAAACACAGATGAATAGAGTAGAAAAGAGTTGAATAGAGCCGAATAACGCTGAATAGGACCACATATGACCAAAATGAGCCGAATCGAGTCGAGTCGACCAGATTCGGGATGAATGGAGCCTAGTGGAGCTGAAATGAGCCAAATACAGACAATCTGAACCCAGCAAAATCAAGCCAAAACACACTTAATTGCATCCTATTGCATCGGATCTCGTCGAATTCCATCAAATCCCACCAAAACGCATCAAATCTCGCGGAATCTCACCGAATCCCATCGAATCGTCTCAAATCGGGGCGAATGGTGTCAAACTGAATGGAATCGAATTAAATTGAATAGATTGGAGTAGTGTAGGTTAGACTGGGATTCAGTAGGGAAGGGCACAGAAGAATAGAATAGAGTAGAACAGAAGAGAATACCAAGAGTAGAATGGAGTAGAGTTGAGTAGAGTGGAATAGTCAGAGTCGGGTAGTGCAGAATATAGATGAATAGATCCAATTCAAGGCGAATCGATTCGAATGGAGAGGAAAGGAGACAAATCGTGATGAATCGAATGGATTAGAATAGATTAGAGTAGAGTAGGGTAGAACAGAATAGAATAGAGTAGAAAAAAGTAGAATGGTGTGGAAGGGAGTTGAATGGAGCCAAATAGAGACAAATAAAGTAGAAAGGGTTGAGTAGAGCTGAACAGGGCTGAATAAGGTTCACTCGAGCCTATTATGCTGAATTGAGCAGAATCGAGACGAATTGCAACAATTCAAGCCAAATAGAGCTAAATCGAGCCGATTCAAGCCTAATCACATGGAATCGCGTCAAAATGCGTTGAATCGAATAGATTAGAGTAGAGGAGGGTACGGCAGGAGAGGCTAGACTACAACACAACAGAACACAATAGAAAGAAGAGAATAGAATTAAGTAGAGTCGGGTCCAGTAGAATAGAGTCAAATTGAGTTGAAGAGAGCCGAAAAGAGCCAAAGAGAGCTGAATACAGCCGAATTGACCAAATTCAAGGTGAATCGAGATGAATCATGTCGAGTCGTTTGAAACGTGTCGAATCGAATCAAATAGATTAGTGTGGGGAAGGTAAGGTTAGGGTGGGGTACAGAAGAATAGAATAGAGTAGAATAGAACAGAACAGAAAGAATCGAGTAGACTAGAGTCAAATAGAGTCGAATACTGCCAAAAAGAGCCAAATAGAGTGGAAAAGAGCCGAATAGAACCGAATCGAGTTTAATGGAGCAGAAAGGAGATGAATCGAGCCGATATGACCCGAATCAGGTCGAATCCCATTCAAGTGTGTCGAACAGCATAGAACAGATTACAGTAGGCTAAGTTAGGGTACGGTAGGGTAGAATAGAGTGCAGTAGAACAGAAGAGAACTGAACTGAAAGAATAGGGTCGAGACGAGCAGAGTATAGAAGAGTAGAGTAGAGCAGAGTCGAACATTGCCGAATAGAGCCAAATAGAGCCCAAAAGAGCTAAATGGATAGAAACCAAGACGAATCACGCCGAATCCCGTGGAATCGTGCCGTATCGCGTCGAATCCCGTCGAATTGCATTGAATCTGATCAATTCCAATCCAATCAAATAGAATAGACTAGAGTAGGATAGAGTACAATACAATACAGTAGAGAATAGTTTAGGATGGAGTAGAATGGTGTAGCATGGAGTCGAGTGGAGTCGAAAAGAGATAATAGAGTTGAGTAGAGTCTAATAGAGCCGAATAGAGCTGAATAGAGCCTATTCGAGCTGACTAGAGCCGAATGGAGCCGATTAGAGCTGAACCGAACCGATTTGAGCCGATTGGGGATGAATGGAGTGGAAAGGAGCCGATTTGAGCCGAATCGCATCGAGATGCGTGGAATCGAATCCAGTAGAATAGATTAGATTAGGGTAGGATGGAATAGAGTAGACTTGAACACAGTAGAAGAGAATGGAAAGGATACAATAGAATAGAGTAGAAAAGGGTAGAGCAGAGCAGAATAGTGTAGAGTAGAATAGAGTAGAGTAGAACAGAGTCGAATCAAGCTGAATGGAGACGAAACGAGACAAATCGCGTCGAATGGCGTCGAATCCCATCGAATCAATTACAGTAGGGTATAGTAGAAGAGCGTAGAATGGAGTAGAATGGTGTGCAATGGAATCGAGTAGAGTAGAAAAGAGCTGAAGAGAGCCGAAGAGGGCCAAAGAGGGCCAAATCGAGCTGAATTGAGCGAAATCGAGCCGAATCCAGTGAATCGAGCCTAATGGAGCCAAATCGAGCCTAATCGAGCTGAATCGACACTATTCGAGACAAATGGGAGCCGAATGGACATGAATCACACCGATTCGGCCCCTAGTCGCGTCAAAATTTCTCGAATTCAATTGAATAGATTAGAGTAGGGGAGGTTCGGGTAGGCTAGAGTAGGGTAGAATAGAGTAGAATAGAATAAAACAGAACAGAACACAACAAAATAGAACAGAACAACACAGAACGAATACAGAAAAGAGTAGGCTAGAGTAGAATAGAGGGGAATAGAGTAGAGTAGAATAGATTTGAACAGAGCCGAATCACGTCGAAATGGGTTGAATCAAATCCAATCAAGTGGATTACAATACCTTAGAGTTGGGTAGCACAGGGTAGGGTAGAATAGAGTAGAATCGTACAGAACAGAGTAGAAACAATACAATAGAGTAGAGAAGAGTAGAATAGAGCTGAATAGAGCCAAATGCAGACAAAATGAGAGGAATCGTGTAGAAGCAAGTAGAGTAAATTAGAGTGGTGTTGGGTAGGGTAGAGCAGAATAGAGTAGAATAGTGTAGAATAGTGTGGAATGAATAGAATGGAGTAGAATGGAGTCAAATAGAAACGAATAGAGTAGAAAAAAGTCGAATAGAGCAGAATAGGGCCGAAGAAGGCCAAATCGAGCAGATTCGAAGCGATTCAAGCCAAAACAAGCTGAATGGAGCCTAACTGAGCCGAATAGAGCCAAATCGAGCCGAATAGAGCCGATTCAAGCTTCATCGCCTCGAATCGCGTTCAACGCGTCAAATCCAATCGAGACGTATAGATTAGAGAAGGGGAGGGGAGGGGAGGGGAGAATAGAACAGAGTAGAGTGGAATAGAAGAGATTAGAACAGAATAGAAGGAATAGAATCGAGTAGAATAGAGTGGAAAAGAGTAGAGTCGAATACAGTCAAATAGAGCCGAATAAGCTGAATAGAGACGAATGGAGCTGAATACAGCCGAAAAGAGCTGTATACTGCCGAATCACACCTAATCGAGCGGAATCAAGCAGAATCGCACTGACTGTCACCGAACAGCGTCGAATCGAATCATGTCGAATCGAGTCGAGTCACATCGTTTTGAATCAAACAAGGTCTAATCGCTTCATATCGTGTCGAATCCCATCGAATCACGTCGAATAACTTCGAATTGCGTCAAACCTCAGAGAATCCTACTGAACCACGTCGAGTCGCATGGAATCTCATCAAATCCCTTCAGATCTTGCCGAATCCAGTCAAGTCCTATCAAATCGCTTTGCACGGAATCGAATTGAATCCAATAGATTAAAGTAGGGTAGGTTCGGGTGGGGTGCCGTTGGGTCGGGTAGGGTAGAATAGAATAGAGTACAACAGAATAGCAGAGAATAGAGCAGAACAGAAAGAATACAACAGAATAGAATAGAGTCAAAGAGAGAGAACATAGCCGAATTGAGCCGAGTGGAGACAAAACGAGACGAATCACGTCCGGTTGCTTCGAATCGCGTCAAATCAAATCGAATCGATTAGAAGAGATTAGGGTAGGGAAGGGTAGAATAGAAGAGAGGAAAATAGTGAGGAATGGAGTTGAACGGAGTCCAATAGAGACGGATAGATATGAATAGAGTACAAAAGAGTCGAATAGAGCAGAATAGGGCCGAATAGGCCCAAATAAGGCCTAATCGAGCAGAATCCAGCAGAATCGATGGAATTCGAGCCTAATCGAGCCGAATGGAGTGAAATGGAGCCAAGTCGAGCCGAATAGAGCCGATTCGAACTGAATCGAGCTGATTCAAGCCTAATCGCGTCAAATCGCGTGGAAATACGTCACATCGAATCTAATCAAATAGATTAGGGAAGGGTAGGGGAGGGGCGGGTGGGTAGAATAGAACAGAATAGTACAGAATAGAATATAGTACAGTAGGGTAGAGTAGAGAGAGTAAAGCAGACAAGAGTAGAGCAGAGTAGAATTGAGTCAAATAGAGTCAAAGAGTGCAGGATATAGCTGAATAGAGCCAATTCTGGCCGAATCGAGTCAAATGGAAACAAAACGAGATGAATCACACCAAATTGCTTCGAATCGCATCCAATCGAATAGAGTATCGTAGGGTAGAGTAGAACAGAATAGAGTAGAATTGCATAGAATGGAGAAGAGTGGAGTCAAAAGGAGTCGAAAAGAGACAAATAGAGTAGAAAAGAGTCGAGTCGAGCCAAATAGGGCCGAATAAGGCTGAACCGAGTGGAAATGTGCTGAATTGAAGCGACTCGAGCCAAATCGAGCTGAATCGAGCTGATGTTGCGGAATCGAGCCGACTCAAGCGTGATGGTGTCCGGTCGCATCGAAATGCTTTGAATCGAATCAAATGGAATCGATTAGAATAGGTTAGGGTAGGGTAGTTTATGATAGGAAGACTAGGGTAGATGCAAGTAGACTACATTAGAGTAGACAAGAGAAGGCTAGAGTAGAAGCCTAGACTAGTAAGCTGGACTAGTCAGCTAGACTAGTGGCATAGAGCAGTAGCCTAGACAACTAGTCTTGAATAGTACCCTAAGTCAGTAATCTGAACGAGTACCCTTGCCTGAACTCTTAGCCTAATCTAGTACCCTTGCCTTAACTAGTAGTCCTAACAAGTACCCTTGGCTTAACTAGTAGTCTTCACTAGTACCCTTGCCTTCACTAGTAGTATGTCCTTAACAAGTAGCCTGAACTGGTACCCTTGCCTTAACCAGTACCCTCAACAAGTACCCATGCCTTAACTAGTAGCCTGGCCTTAACTAGTGCCCTTGCATAACTAGTACCCTGGCCTTAACTAGTAGCCTGAACTAGTACACTTGCCTTAAGGAGTACCCTTGCCCAAACTACTCCCCTTAATTAGGACCCTTATTGAGTAACCCTAAGTAGTAGAGTATGGTACGGTGGGGTAGCATAGGGTAGGGAAGCATACGGTGGAACAGAGAAAATAGAAGGAAATAGAATAGAACAGCATAGGTCAGGGTAGGTTAGCTTAGTGCAGGGTATGGTAGAGTAGCATAGGATGGAATAGAGAAAATAGAAAAGGAGACTAGAAAAGAGCAGACTAGATTAGGATAGGCTAGGGTGGGGGAGGGTTTTGTAGAATACAGTAGTGTAGAATGGAATAGAATGGTGTGGAATGGAGTCAAATGGATTCGAACAGAGATGCAGAGAGTAGAAAAGAGTTGAATAGAGCCGAATAACGCTGAATAGGACCACATATGATCAAAATGAGCCGAATCGAGTCGAGTCGACCAGATTCGGGATGAATGGAGCCTAGTGGAGCTGAAATGAGCCAAATAGAGACAATCTGAACCCAGCAAAATCAAGCCAAAACACACTTAATTGCATCCTATTGCATCGGATCTCGTCGAATTCCATCAAATCCCACCAAAACGCATCAAATCTCGCGGAATCTCACCGAATCCCATCGAATTGTCTCAAATCGGGTCGAATGGTGTCAAACTGAATGGAATCGAATTAAATTGAATAGATTGGAGTAGTGTAGGTTAGACTGGGATTCAGTAGGGAAGGGCACAGAAGAATAGAATAGAGTAGAACAGAAGAGAATACCAAGAGTAGAATGGAGTAGAGTTGAGTAGAGTGGAATAGTCAGAGTCGGGTAGTGCAGAATATAGATGAATAGATCCAATTCAAGGCGAATCGATTCGAATGGAGAGGAAAGGAGACAAATCGTGATGAATCGAATCGATTAGAATAGATTAGAGTAGGGTAGGGTAGAACAGAATAGAATAGAGTAGAAAAGAGTAGAATGGTGTGGAAGGGAGTTGAATGGAGCCAAATAGAGACAAATAAAGTAGAAAGGGTTGAGTAGAGCTGAACAGGGCTGAATAAGGTTCACTCGAGCCTATTATGCTGAATTGAGCAGAATCGAGACGAATTGCAACAATTCAAGCCAAATAGAGCTAAATCGAGCCGATTCAAGCCTAATCACATGGAATCGCGTCAAAATGCGTTGAATCGAATAGATTAGAGTAGAGGAGGGTACGGCAGGAGAGGCTAGACTACAACACAACAGCACACAATAGAAAGAAGAGAATAGAATTAAGTAGAGTCGGGTCCAGTAGAATAGAGTCAAATTGAGTTGAAGAGAGCCGAAAAGAGCCAAACAGAGCTGAATACAGCCGAATTGACCAAATTCAAGGTGAATCGAGATGAATCATGTCGAGTCGTTTGAAACGTGTCGAATCAAATCAAATAGATTAGTGTGGGGAAGGTAAGGCTACGGTAGGGTAGAGAAGAATAGAATAGAGTAGAATAGAACAGAACAGAAAGAATCGAGTAGACTAGAGTCAAATAGAGTCGAATACTGCCAAAAAGAGCCGAATAGAGTGGAAAAGAGCCGAATAGAACCGAATCGAGTTTAATGGAGCAGAAAGGAGATGAATCGAGCCGATATGACCCGAATCAGGTCGAATCCCATTCAAGTGTGTCGAATAGCATAGAACAGATTACACTAGGCTAAGTTAGGGTAGGGTAGGGTAGAATAGAGTGCAGTAGAACAGAACAGAAGAGAACTGAACTGAAAGAATAGGGTCGAGACGAGCAGAGTATAGAAGAGTAGAGTCGAACATTGCCGAATGGAGCCAAATAGAGCCCAGAAGAGCTAAATGGATAGAAACCAAGACAAATCACGCTGAATCCGTGGAATCGTGCCGTATCGCGTCGAATCCCGTCGAATTGCATTGAATCTGATCAATTCCAATCCAATCAAATAGAATAGACTACAGTAGGGTAGAGTACAATACAATACAGTAGAGAATAGTTTAGGATGGAGTAGAATGGTGTAGCATGGAGTCGAGTGGAGTCGAAAAGAGATAATAGAGTTGAGTAGAGTCTAATAGAGCCGAATAGAGCTGAATAGAGCCTATTCGAGCTGACTGGAGCCGAATGGAGCCGATTAGAGCTGAATCGAACCGATTTGAGCCGATTGGGGATGAATGGAGTGGAAAGGAGCCGATTTGAGCCGAATCGCATCGAGATGCGTGGAATCGAATCCAGTAGAATAGATTAGATTAGGGTAGGATGGAATAGAGTAGACTTGAACACAGTAGAAGAGAATGGAAAGGATACAATAGAATAGAGTAGAAAAGGGTAGAGCAGAGCAGAATAGTGTAGAGTAGAATAGAGTAGAGTAGAACAGAGTCGAATCAAGCTGAATGGAGACGAAACGAGACAAATCGCGTCGAATGGCGACGAATCCCATCGAATCAATTACAGTAGGGTATAGTAGAAGAGCGTAGAATGGAGTAGAATGGTGTGCAATGGAATCGAGTAGAGTAGAAAAGAGCTGAAGAGAGCCGAAGAGGGCCAAAGAGGGCCAAATCGAGCTGAATTGAGAGAAATCGAGCCGAATCCAGTGAATCGAGCCTAATGGAGCCAAATCGAGCCTAATCGAGCTGAATCGACACTATTCGAGACAAATGGAGCCGAATGGACATGAATCACACCGATTCGGCCCCTAGTCGTGTCAAAATTTCTCGAATTCAATTGAATAGACTAGAGTAGGGGAGGTTCGGGTAGGCTAGAGTAGGGTAGAATAGAGTAGAATAGAATAAAACAGAACAGAACACAACAAAATAGAACAGAACAACACAGAACGAATACAGAAAAGAGTAGGCTAGAGTAGAATAGAGGGGAATAGAGTAGAGTAGAATAGATTTGAACAGAGCCAAATCGAGCCGAATCACGTCGAAATGGGTTGAATCAAATCCAATCAAGTGGATTACAATACCTTAGAGTTGGGTAGCATAGGGTAGGGTAGAATAGAGTAGAATAGTACAGAACAGAGTAGAAACAATACAATAGAGTAGAGAAGAGTAGAATAGAGCTGAATAGAGCCAAATGCAGACAAAATGAGAGGAATCGTGTAGAAGCAAGTAGAGTAAATTAGAGTGGTGTTGGGTAGGGTAGAGCAGAATAGAGTAGAATAGTGTGGAATGAATAGAATGGAGTAGAATGGAGTCAAGTAGAAACGAATAGAGTAGAAAAGAGTCGAATAGAGCAGAATAGGGCCGAAGAAGGCCAAATCGAGCAGATTCGAAGCGATTCAAGCCAAAACAAGCTGAATGGAGCCTAACTGAGCCGAATAGAGCCAAATCGAGCCGAATAGAGCCAAATCGAGCCGAATCGAGCCGATTCAAGCTTCATCGCCTCGAATCGCGTTCAACGCGTCAAATCCAATCGAGATGTATAGATTAGAGAAGGGGAGGGGAGGGGAGGGGAGGGGAGAATAGAACAGAGTAGAGTGGAATAGAAGAGATTAGAACAGAATAGAAGGAATAGAATCGAGTAGAATAGAGTGGAAAAGAGTAGAGTCGAATACAGTCAAATAGAGCCGAATAAGCTGAATAGAGACGAATGGAGCTGAATACAGCCGAAAAGAGCTGTATACTGCCGAATCACACCTAATCGAGCGGAATCAAGCAGAATCGCACTGACTGTCACCGAACAGCGTCGAATCGAATCATGTCGAATCGAGTCGAGTCACATCGTTTTGAATCAAACAAGGTCAAATTGCTTCATATCGTGTCGAATCCCATCGAATCACGTCGAATAACTTCGAATTGCGTCAAACCTCAGAGAATCCTACTGAATCACGTCGAGTCGCATGGAATCTCATCAAATCCCTTCAGATTTGCCGAATCCAGTCAAGTCCTATCAAATCGCTTTGCACGGAATCGAATTGAATCCAATAGATTAAAGTAGGGTAGGTTCGGGTGGGGTGCCGTTGGGTCGGGTAGGGTAGAATAGAATAGAGTACAACAGAATAGGGGAGAATAGAGCAGAACAGAAAGAATACAACAGAATAGAATAGAGTCAAAGACAGAGAACATAGCCGAATTGAGCCGAGTGGAGACAAAACGAGACGAATCACGTCCGGTTGCTTCGAATCGCGTCAAATCAAATCGAATCGATTAGAAGAGATTAGGGTAGGGAAGGGTAGAATAGAAGAGAGGAAAATAGTGAGGAATGGAGTTGAACGGAGTCCAATAGAGACGGATAGATATGAATAGAGTACAAAAGAGTCTAATAGAGCAGAATAGGGCCGAATAGGCCCAAATAAGGCCTAATCGAGCAGAATCCAGCAGAATCGATGGAATTCGAGCCTAATCGAGCCGAATGGAGTGAAATGGAGCCAAGTCGAGCCGAATAGAGTCGATTCGAACTGAATCCAGCTGATTCAAGCCTAATCGCGTCAAATCGCGTGGAAATACGTCACATCGAATCTAATCAAATAGATTAGGGAAGGGGAGGGGAGGGGCGGGTGGGTAGAATAGAACAGAATAGTACAGAAGAGAATATAGTACAGTAGGGTAGAGTAGAGAGAGTAAAGCAGACAAGAGTAGAGCAGAGTAGAATTGAGTCAAATAGAGTCAAAGAGTGCAGGATATAGCTGAATAGAGCCAATTCTGGCCGAATCGAGTCAAATGGAAACAAAACGAGATGAATCACACCGAATTGCTAAGAATCGCATCCAATCGAATAGATTAGAGTATCGTAGGGTAGAGTAGAACAGAATAGAGTAGAATAGCGTAGAATGGAGAAGAGTGGAGTCAAATGGAGTCGAACAGAGACAAATAGAGTAGAAAAGAGTCGAATCGAGCCAAATAGGGCCGAATAAGGCTGAACCGAGTGGAAACGAGCTGAATTGAAGCGATTCGAGCCAAATCGAGCTGAATCGAGCTGATGTTGTGGAATCGAGCCGACTGAAGCGTGATGGTGTCCGGTCGCATCGAAATGCTTTGAATCGAATCAAATGGAATCGATTAGAATAGGTTAGGGTAGGGTAGTTTATGATAGGAAGTCTAGGGTAGATGCAAGTAGACTACATTAGAGTAGACAAGAGAAGGCTAGAGTAGAAGCCTAGACTAGTAAGCTGGACTAGTCAGCTAGACTAGTGGCATAGAGCAGTAGCCTAGACAACTAGTCTTGAATAGTACCCTAAGTCAGTAATCTGAACGAGTACCCTTGCCTGAACTCTTAGCCTAATCTAGTACCCTTGCCTTAACTAGTAGTCCTAACAAGTACCCTTGCCTTAACCAGTAGTCCTCACTAGTACCCTTGCCTTCACTAGTAGTACGTCCTTAACAAGTAGCCTGAACTGGTACCCTTCCCTTAACCAGTACCCTCAACAAGTACCCATGCCTTAACTAGTAGCCTGGTCTTAACTAGTACCCTCGCCTTAACTAGTAGAATGAACTAGTACACTTGCCTTAAGGAGTACCCTTGCCCGAACTACTCCCTTTAATTAGGACCCTTATTGAGTAACCCTAAGTAGTAGAGTATGGTACGGTGGGGTAGCATAGGGTAGGGAAGCATACGGTGGAACAGAGAAAATAGAAGGAAATAGAATAGAACAGCATAGGTCAGGGTAGGTTAGCTTAGTGCAGGGTATGGTAGAGTAGCATAGGATGGAATCGAGAAAATAGAAAAGGAGACTAGAAAAGAGCAGACTAGATTAGGATAGGCTAGGGTGGGGGAGGGTTTTGTAGAATACAGTAGTGTAGAATGGAATAGAATGGTGTGGAATGGAGTCAAATGGATTCAAACAGAGATGAATAGAGTAGAAAAGAGTTGAATTGAGCCGAATAACGCTGAATAGGACCACATATAACCAAAATGAGCCGAATCGAGTCGAGTCGACCAGATTCGGGATGAATGGAGCCTAGTGGAGCTGAAATGAGCCAAATAGAGGCAAACTGAACCCAGCAAAATCGAGCCAAAACACACGAGATTCTATTGCATCGGATCTCGTCGAACTGCATCAAATCCCACCAAAACGCATCAAATCTCGCGGAATCTCACCGAATCCCGTCGAATTGTCTCAAATCGGGTCGAATGGTGTCAAACTGAATGGAATCGAATTAAATTGAATAGATTAGAGTAGTGTAGGTTAGACTGGGATTCAGTAGGGAAGGGCACAGAAGAATAGAATAGAGTAGAACAGAAGAGAATACCAAGAGTAGAATGGAGTAGAGTTGAGTAGAGTGGAATAGTCAGAGTCGGGTAGTGCAGAATATAGATGAATAGATCCAGTTCAAGGCGAATCGATTCGAATGGAGAGGAAAGGAGACAAATCGTGATGAATCGAATCGATTAGAATAGATTAGAGTAGGGTAGGGTAGAACAGAATAGAATAGAGTAGAAAAGAGTAGAATGGTGTGGAAGGGAGTTGAATGGAGCCAAATAGAGACAAATGAAGTAGAAAGGGTTGAGTAGAGCTGAACAGGGCTGAATAAGGTTCACTCGAGCCTAATTATGCTGAATTGAGCAGAATCGAGACGAATTGACCCAATTCAAGCCAAATAGAGCTAAATCGAGCCGATTCAAGCCTAATCACATGGAATCGCGTCGAAATGCGTTGAATCGAATAGATTAGAGTAGAGGAGGGTACGGCAGGAGAGGCTAGACTACAACACAACAGAACACAATAGAAAGAAGAGAATAGAATTAAGTAGAGTCGGGTCCAGTAGAATAGAGTCAAATTGAGTTGAAGAGAGCCGAAAAGAGCCAAACAGAGCTGAATACAGCCGAATTGACCAAATTCAAGGTGAATCCAGATGAATCATGTCGAGTCGTTTGAAACGTGTCGAATCGAATCAAATAGATTAGTGTGGGGAAGGTAAGGTTAGGGTAGGGTAGAGAAGAATAGAATAGAGTAGAATAGAACAGAACAGAAAGAATCGAGTAGACTAGAGTCAAATAGAGTCGAATACTGCCAAAAAGAGCCGAATAGAGTGGAAAAGAGCCGAATAGAACCGAATCGAGTTTAATGGAGCAGAAAGGAGATGAATCGAGCCGATATGACCCGAATCAGGTCGAATCCCATTCAAGTGTGTCGAATAGCATAGAACAGATTACAGTAGGCTAAGTTAGGGTAGGGTAGGGTAGAATAGAGTGCAGTAGAACAGAACAGAACAGAACTGAAAGAATAGGGTCGAGACGAGCAGAGTATAGAAGAGTAGAGTAGAGCAGAGTCGAACATTGCCGAATAGAGCCAAATAGAGCCCAAAAGAGCTAAATGGATAGAAACCAAGACGAATCACGCCGAATCCCGTGGAATCGTGCCGTATCGCGTCGAATCCCGTCGAATTGCATTGAATCTGATCAATTCCAATCCAATCCAATCCAATCTATTAGAATAGACTAGAGTAGGGTAGAGTACAATACAATACAGTAGAGAATAGTTTAGGATGGAGTAGAATGGTGTAGCATGGAGTCGAGTGGAGTCGAAAAGAGATAATAGAGTTGAGTAGAGTCTAATAGAGCCGAATAGAGCTGAATAGAGCCTATTCGAGCTGACTGGAGCCGAATGGAGCCGATTAGAGCTGAATCGAACCGATTTGAGCCGATTGGGGATGAATGGAGTGGAAAGGAGCCGATTTGAGCCGAATCGCATCGAGATGCGTGGAACCGAATCCAGTAGAATAGATTAGATTAGGGTAGGATGGAATAGAGTAGACTTGAACACAGTAGAAGAGAATGGAAAGGATACAATAGAATAGAGTAGAAAAGGGTAGAGCAGAGCAGAATAGTGTAGAGTAGAATAGAGTAGAGTAGAACAGAGTCGAATCAAGCTGAATGGAGACGAAACGAGACAAACCGCGTCGACTGGCGTCGAATCCCATCGAATCAATTACAGTAGGGTATAGTAGAAGAGCGTAGAATGGAGTAGAATGGTGTGCAATGGAATCGAGTAGAGTAGAAAAGAGCTGAAGAGAGCCGAAGAGGGCCAAAGAGGGCCAAATCGAGCTGAATTGAGCGAAATCGAGCCGAATCCAGTGAATCGAGCCTAATGGAGCCAAATCGAGCCTAATCGAGCTGAATCGACACTATTCGAGACAAATGGAGCCGAATGGACATGAATCACACCAATTCGGCCCCTAGTCGCGTCAAAATTTCTCGAATTCAATTGAATAGACTAGAGTAGGGGAGGTTCGGGTAGGCTAGAGTAGGGTAGAATAGAGTAGAATAGAATAAAAGAGAACAGAACACAACAAAATAGAACAGAACAACACAGAATGAATACAGAAAAGAGTAGGCTAGAGTAGAATAGAGGGGAATAGAGTAGAGTAGAATAGATTTGAACAGAGCCAAATCGAGCCGAATCGCATCGAAATGGGTTGAATCAAATCCAATCAAGTGGATTACAATACCTTAGAGTTGGGTAGCATAGGGTAGGGTAGAATAGAGTAGAATAGTACAGAACAGAGTAGAAACAATACAATAGAGTAGAGAAGAGTAGAATAGAGCTGAATAGAGCCAAATGCAGACAAAATGAGAGGAATCGTGTAGAAGCAAGTAGAGTAAATTAGGGTGGTGTTGGGTAGGGTAGAGCAGAATAGAGTAGAATAGTGTGGAATGAATAGAATGGAGTAGAATGGAGTCAAGTAGAAACGAATAGAGTAGAAAAGAGTCGAATAGAGCAGAATAGGGCCGAAGAAGGCCGAATCGAGCAGATTCGAAGCGATTCAAGCCAAAACAAGCTGAATGGAGCCTAACTGAGCCAAATCGAGCCGAATCGAACCGATTCAAGCTTCATCGCCTCGAATCGCGTTCAACGCGTCAAATCCAATCGAGACGTATAGATTAGAGAAGGGGAGGGGAGGGGAGAATAGAACAGAGTAGAGTGGAATAGAAGAGATTAGAACAGAATAGAAGGAATAGAATCGAGTAGAATCGAGTGGAAAAGAGTAGAGTCGAATACAGTCGAATAGAGCCGAATAAGCTGAATAGAGACGAATGGAGCTGAATACAGCCGAAAAGAGCTGTATACTGCCGAATCACACCTAATCGAGCGGATTCAAGCAGAATCGCACTGACTATCACCGAACAGCGTCGAATCGAATCAGGTCGAATCGAGTCGAGTCACATCGTTTTGATTCAAATAAGGTCAAATTGCTTCATATCGTGTCGAATCCCATCGAATCACGTCGAATAACTTCGAATTGCGTCAAACCTCAGAGAATCCTACTGAATCACGTCGAGTCGCATGGAATCTCATCAAATCCCTTCAGATTTGCCGAATCCAGTCAAGTCCTATCAAATCGCTTTGCACGGAATCGAATTGAATCCAATAGATTAAAGTAGGGAAGGTTCGGGTGGGGTGCCGTTGGGTCGGGTAGGGTAGAATAGAATAGAGTACAACAGAATAGGAGAGAATAGAACAGAACAGAAAGAATACAACAGAATAGAATAGAGTCAAAGAGAGAGAACATAGCCGAATTGAGCCGAGTGGAGACAAAACGAGACGAATCACGTCCGGTTGCTTCGAATCGCGTCAAATCAAATCGAATCGATTAGAAGAGATTAGGGTAGGGAAGGGTAGAATAGAAGAGAGGAAAATAGTGAGGAATGGAGTTGAACGGAGTCCAATAGAGACGGATAGATATGAATAGAGTACAAAAGAGTCTAATAGAGCAGAATAGGGCCGAATAGGCCCAAATAAGGCCTAATCGAGCAGAATCCAGCAGAATCGATGGAATTCGAGCCTAATCGAGCCGAATGGAGTGAAATGGAGCCAAGTCGAGCCGAATAGAGTCGATTCGAACTGAATCGAGCTGATTCAAGCCTAATCGCGTCAAATCGCGTGGAAATACGTCACATCGAATCTAATCAAATAGATTAGGGAAGGGGAGGGGAGGGGCGGGTGGGTAGAATAGAACAGAATAGTACAGAAGAGAATATAGTACAGTAGGGTAGAGTAGAGAGAGTAAAGCAGACAAGAGTAGAGCAGAGTAGAATTGAGTCAAATAGAGTCAAAGAGTGCAGGATATAGCTGAATAGAGCCAATTCTGGCCGAATCGAGTCAAATGGAAACAAAACGAGATGAATCACACCGAATTGCTAAGAATCGCATCCAATCGAATAGATTAGAGTATCGTAGGGTAGAGTAGGATAGCATAGAATGGAGAAGAGTGGAGTCAAATGGAGTCGAATAGAGACAAATAGAGTAGAAAAGAGTCGAATCGAGCCAAATAGGGCCGAATAAGGCTGAACCGAGTGGAAACGAGCTGAATTGAAGCGATTCGAGCCAAATCGAGCTGAATCGAGCTGATGTTGCAGAATCGAGCCGACTCAAGCGTGATGGTGTCCGGTCGCATCGAAATGCTTTGAATCGAATCAAATGGAATTGATTAGAATAGGTTAGGGTAGGGTAGTTTATGATAGGAAGACTAGGGTAGATGCAAGTAGACTACATTAGAGTAGACAAGAGCAGGCTAGAGTAGAAGCCTAGACTAGTAAGCTAGACTAGTCAGCTAGACTAGTGGCATAGAGCAGTAGCCTAGACAACTAGTCTTGAATAGTACCCTAAGTCAGTAATCTGAACGAGTACCCTTGCCTGAACTCTTAGCCTAATCTAGTACCCTTACCTTAACTAGTAGTCCTAACAAGTACCCTTGCCTTAACCAGTAGTCTTCACTAGTACCCTTGCCTTCACTAGTAGTACATCCTTAACAAGTAGCCTGAACTGGTACCCTTGCCTTAACCAGTACCCTCAACAAGTACCCATGCCTTAACTAGTAGCCTGGCCTTAACTAGTGCCCTTGCATAACTAGTACCCTGGCCTTAACTAGTAGCCTGAACTAGTACACTTGCCTTAAGGAGTACCCTTGCCCGAACTACTCCCCTTAATTAGGACCCTTATTGAGTAACCCTAAGTAGTAGAGTATGGTACGGTGGGGTAGCATAGGGTAGGGAAGCATACGGTGGAACAGAGAAAATAGAAGGAAATAGAATAGAACAGCATAGGTCAGGGTAGGTTAGCTTAGTGCAGGGTATGGTAGAGTAGCATAGGATGGAATCGAGAAAATAGAAAAGGAGACTAGAAAAGAGCAGACTAGATTAGGATAGGCTAGGGTGGGGGAGGGTTTTGTAGAATACAGTAGTGTAGAATGGAATAGAACGGTGTGGAATGGAGTCAAATGGATTCAAACACAGATGAATAGAGTAGAAAAGAGTTGAATAGAGCCGAATAACGCTGAATAGGACCACATATGACCAAAATGAGCCGAATCGAGTCGAGTCGACCAGATTCGGGATGAATGGAGCCTAGTGGAGCTGAAATGAGCCAAATAGAGACAATCTGAACCCAGCAAAATCAAGCCAAAACACACTTAATTGCATCCTATTGCATCGGATCTCGTCGAATTCCATCAAATCCCACCAAAACGCATCAAATCTCGCGGAATCTCACCGAATCCCATCGAATTGTCTCAAATCGGGGCGAATGGTGTCAAACTGAATGGAATCGAATTAAATTGAATAGATTGGAGTAGTGTAGGTTAGACTGGGATTCAGTAGGGAAGGGCACAGAAGAATAGAATAGAGTAGAACAGAAGAAATTACAAAGAGTAGAATGGAGTAGAGTTGAGTAGAGTGGAATAGTCAGAGTCGGGTAGTGCAGAATATAGATGAATAGATCCAATTCAAGGCGAATCGATTCGAATGGAGAGGAAAGGAGACAAATCGTGATGAATCGAATCGATTAGAATAGATTAGAGTAGAGTAGGGTAGAACAGAATAGAATAGAGTAGAAAAGAGTAGAATGGTGTGGAAGGGAGTTGAATGGAGCCAAATAGAGACAAATAAAGTAGAAAGGGTTGAGTAGAGCTGAACAGGGCTGAATAAGGTTCACTCGAGCCTATTATGCTGAATTGAGCAGAATCGAGACGAATTGCAACAATTCAAGCCAAATAGAGCTAAATCGAGCCGATTCAAGCCTAATCACATGGAATCGCGTCAAAATGCGTTGAATCGAATAGATTAGAGTAGAGGAGGGTACGGCAGGAGAGGCTAGACTACAACACAACAGCACACAATAGAAAGAAGAGAATAGAATTAAGTAGGGTCGGGTCCAGTAGAATAGAGTCAAATTGAGTTGAAGAGAGCCGAAAAGAGCCAAACAGAGCTGAATACAGCCGAATTGACCAAATTCAAGGTGAATCGAGATGAATCATGTCGAGTCGTTTGAAATGTGTCGAATCGAATCAAATAGATTAGTGTGGGGAAGGTAAGGCTACGGTAGGGTAGAGAAGAATAGAGTAGAATAGAACAGAACAGAAAGAATCGAGTAGACTAGAGTCAAATAGAGTCGAATACTGCCAAAAAGAGCCGAATAGAGTGGAAAAGAGCCGAATAGAACCGAATCGAGTTTAATGGAGCAGAAAGGGGATGAATCGAGCTGATATGACCCGAATCAGGTCGAATCCCATTCAAGAGTGTCGAATAGCATAGAACAGATTACAGTAGGCTAAGTTAGGGTAGGGTAGGGTAGAATAGAGTGCAGTAGAACAGAACAGAAGAGAACTGAACTGAAAGAATAGGGTCGAGACTAGCAGAGTATAGAAGAGTAGAGTAGAGTCGAACATTGCCGAATAGAGCCAAATAGAGCCCAAAAGAGCTAAATGGATAGAAAAAAAGACAAATCACGCCGAATCCTGTGGAATCGTGCCGTATCGCGTCGAATCCCGTCGAATTGCATTGAATCTGATCAATTCCAATCCAATCAAATAGAATAGACTACAGTAGGGTAGAGTACAATACAATACAGTAGAGAATAGTTTAGGATGGAGTAGAATGGTGTAGCATGGAGTCGAGTGGAGTCGAAAAGAGATAATAGAGTTGAGTAGAGTCTAATAGAGCCGAATAGAGCTGAATAGAGCCTATTCGAGCTGACTGGAGCCGAATGGAGCCGATTAGAGCTGAATCGAACCGATTTGAGCCGATTGGGGATGAATGGAGTGGAAAGGAGCCGATTTGAGCCGAATCGCATCGAGATGCGTGGAACCGAATCCAGTAGAATAGATTAGATTAGGGTAGGATGGAATAGAGTAGACTTGAACACAGTAGAAGAGAATGGAAAGGATACAATAGAATAGAGTAGAAAAGGGTAGAGCAGAGCAGAATAGTGTAGAGTAGAATAGAGTAGAGTAGAACAGAGTCGAATCAAGCTGAATGGAGACAAAACGAGACAAATCGCGTCGAATGGCGTCGAATCCCATCGAATCAATTACAGTAGGGTATAGTAGAAGAGCGTAGAATGGAGTAGAATGGTGTGCAATGGAATCGAGTAGAGTAGAAAAGAGCTGAAGAGAGCCGAAGAGGGCCAAAGAGGGCGAAATCGAGCTGAATTGAGCGAAATCGAGCCGAATCCAGTGAATCGAGCCTAATGGAGCCAAATCGAGCCTAATCGAGCTGAATCGACACTATTCGAGACAAATGGGAGCCGAATGGACATGAATCACACCGATTCGGCCCCTAGTCGCGTCAAAATTTCTCGAATTCAATTGAATAGACTAGAGTAGGGGAGGTTCAGGTAGGCTAGAGTAGGGTAGAATAGAGTAGAATAGAATAAAACAGAACAGAACACAACAAAATAGAACAGAACAACACAGAACGAATACAGAAAAGAGTAGGCTAGAGTAGAATAGAGGGGAATAGAGTAGAGTAGAATAGATTTGAACAGAGCCGAATCACGTCGAAATGGGTTGAATCAAATCCAATCAAGTGGATTACAATACCTTAGAGTTGGGTAGCACAGGGTAGGGTAGAATAGAGTAGAATCGTACAGAACAGAGTAGAAACAATACAATAGAGTAGAGAAGAGTAGAATAGAGCTGAATAGAGCCAAATGCAGACAAAATGAGAGGAATCGTGTAGAAGCAAGTAGAGTAAATTAGAGTGGTGTTGGGTAGGGTAGAGCAGAATAGAGTAGAACAGTGTGGAATGAATAGAATGGAGTAGAATGGAGTCAAGTAGAAACGAATAGAGTAGAAAAGAGTCGAATAGAGCAGAATAGGGCCGAAGAAGGCCAAATCGAGCAGATTCGAAGCGATTCAAGCCAAAACAAGCTGAATGGAGCCTAACTGAGCCGAATAGAGCCGAATCGAGCCGATTCAAGCTTCATCGCCTCGAATCGCGTTCAACGCGTCAAATCCAATCGAGACGTATAGATTAGAGAAGGGGAGGGGAGGGTAGAATAGAACAGAGTAGAGTGGAATAGAAGAGATTAGAACAGAATAGAAGGAATAGAATCGAGTAGAATCGAGTGGAAAAGAGTAGAGTCGAATACAGTCGAATAGAGCCGAATAAGCTGAATAGAGACGAATGGAGCTGAATACAGCCGAAAAGAGCTGTATACTGCCGAATCACACCTAATCGAGCGGAATCAAGCAGAATCGCACTGACTGTCACCGAACAGCGTCGAATCGAATCAGGTCGAATCGAGTCGAGTCACATCGTTTTGAATCAAACAAGGTCAAATCGCTTCATATCGTGTCGAATCCCATCGAATCACGTCGAATAACTTCGAATTGCGTCAAACCTCAGAGAATCCTACTGAATCACGTCGAGTCGCATGGAATCTCATCAAATCCCTTCAGATCTTGCCGAATCCAGTCAAGTCCTATCAAATCGCTTTGCACGGAACCGAATTGAATCCAATAGATTAAAGTAGGGTAGGTTCGGGTGGGGTGCCGTTGGGTCGGGTAGAGTAGAATAGAATAGAGTACAACAGAATAGGAGAGAATAGAACAGAACAGAAAGAATACAACAGAATAGAATAGAGTCAAAGAGAGAGAACATAGCCGAATTGAGCCGAGTGGAGACAAAACGAGACGAATCACGTCCGGTTGCTTCGAATCGCGTCAAATCAAATCGAATCGAATAGAAGAGATTAGGGTAGGGAAGGGTAGAATAGAAGAGAGGAAAATAGTGAGGAATGGAGTTGAACGGAGTCCAATAGAGACGGATAGATATGAATAGAGTACAAAAGAGTCTAATAGAGCAGAATAGGGCCGAATAGGCCCAAATAAGGCCTAATTGAGCAGAATCCAGCAGAATCGATGGAATTCAAGCCTAATAGAGCCGAATGGAGTGAAATGGAGCCAAGTCGAGCCGAATAGAGTCGATTCGAACTGAATCGAGCTAATTCAAGATTAATCACGTCAAATCGCGTGGAAATACGTCACATCGAATCTACTGAAATAGATTAGGGAAGGGGAGGGGAGGGGCGGGTGGGTAGAACAGAACAGAATAGTACAGAATAGAATATAGTACAGTAGGGTAGAGTAGAGAGAGTAAAGCAGACAAGAGTAGAGCAGAGTAGAATTGAGTCAAATAGAGTCAAAGAGTGCAGGATATAGCTGAATAGAGCCAATTCTGGCCGAATCGAGTCAAATGGAAACAAAACGAGATGAATCACACCGAATTGCTTCGAATCGCATCCAATCGAATAGATTAGAGTATCGTAGGGTAGAGTAGGATAGCGTAGAATGGAGAAGAGTGGAGTCAAATGGAGTCGAACAGAGACAAATAGAGTAGAAAAGAGTCGAATCGAGCCAAATAGGGCCGAATAAGGCTGAACCGAGTGGAAACGAGCTGAATTGAAGCGATTCGAGCCAAATCGAGCTGAATCGAGCTGATGTTGCAGAATCGAGCCGACTCAAGCGTGATGGTGTCTGGTCGCATCGAAATGCTTTGAATCGAATCAAATGGAATTGATTAGAATAGGTTAGGGTAGGGTAGTTTATGATAGGAAGACTAGGGTAGATGCAAGTAGACTACATTAGAGTAGACAAGAGAAGGCTAGAGTAGAAGCCTAGACTAGTAAGCTGGACTAGTCAGCTAGACTAGTGGCATAGAGCAGTAGCCTAGACAACTAGTCTTGAATAGTACCCTAAGTCAGTAATCTGAACGAGTACCCTTGCCTGAACTCTTAGCCTAATCTAGTACCCTTGCCTTAACTAGTAGTCCTAACAAGTACCCTTGCCTTAACCAGTAGTCTTCACTAGTACCCTTGCCTTCACTAGTAGTACATCCTTAACAAGTAGCCTGAACTGGTACCCTTGCCTTAACCAGTACCCTCAACAAGTACCCATGCCTTAACTAGTAGCCTGGCCTTAACTAGTGCCCTTGCATAACTAGTACCCTGGCCTTAACTAGTAGCCTGAACTAGTACACTTGCCTTAAGGAGTACCCTTGCCCGAACTACTCCCCTTAATTAGGACCCTTATTGAGTAACCCTAAGTAGTAGAGTATGGTACGGTGGGGTAGCATAGGGTAGGGAAGCATACGGTGGAACAGAGAAAATAGAAGGAAATAGAATAGAACAGCATAGGTCAGGGTAGGTTAGCTTAGTGCAGGGTATGGTAGAGTAGCATAGGATGGAATCGAGAAAATAGAAAAGGAGACTAGAAAAGAGCAGACTAGATTAGGATAGGCTAGGGTGGGGGAGGGTTTTGTAGAATACAGTAGTGTAGAATGGAATAGAATGGTGTGGAATGGAGTCAAATGGATTCAAACAGAGATGAATAGAGTAGAAAAGAGTTGAATAGAGCCGAATAACGCTGAATAGGACCACATATGACCAAAATGAGCCGAATCGAGTCGAGTCGACCAGATTCGGGATGAATGGAGCCTGGTGGAGCTGAAATGAGCCGAATAGAGACAATCTGAACCCAGCAAAATCAAGCCAAAACACACTTAATTGCATCCTATTGCATCGGATCTCGTCGAATTCCATCAAATCCCACCAAAACGCATCAAATCTCGCGGAATCTCACCGAATCCCATCGAATTGTCTCAAATCGGGTCGAATGGTGTCAAACGGAATGGAATCGAATTAAATTGAATAGATTGGAGTAGTGTAGGTTAGACTGGGATTCAGTAGGGAAGGGCACAGAAGAATAGAATAGAGTAGAACAGAAGAGAATACCAAGAGTAGAATGGAGTAGAGTTGAGTAGAGTGGAATAGTCAGAGTCGGGTAGTGCAGAATATAGATGAATAGATCCAATTCAAGCCGAATCGATTCGAATGGAGAGGAAAGGAGACAAATCGTGATGAATCAAATCGATTAGAATAGATTAGAGTAGGGTAGGGTAGAACAGAATAGAATAGAGTAGAAAAGAGTAGAATGGTGTGGAATGGAGTTGAATGGAGCCAAATAGAGACAAATAAAGTAGAAAGGGTTGAGTAGAGCTGAACAGGGCTGAATAAGGTTCACTCGAGCCTAATTATGCTGAATTGAGCAGAATCGAGACGAATTGACCCAATTCAAGCCAAATAGAGCTAAATCGAGCCGATTCAAGCCTAATCACATGGAATCGCGTCAAAATGCGTTGAATCGAATAGATTAGAGTAGAGGAGGGTACGGCAGGAGAGGCTAGACTACAACACAACAGAACACAATAGAAAGAAGAGAACAGAATTAAGTAGAGTCGGGTCCAGTAGAATAGAGTCAAATTGAGTTGAAGAGAGCCGAAAAGAGCCAAACAGAGCTGAATACAGCCGAATTGACCAAATTCAAGGTGAATCGAGATGAATCATGTCGAGTCGTTTGAAACGTGTCGAATCGAATCAAATAGATTAGTGTGGGGAAGGTAAGGTTGGGGTGGGGTACAGAAGAATAGAATAGAGTAGAATAAAACAGTACAGAAAGAATCTAGTAGACTAGAGTCAAATAGAGTCGAATACTGCCAAAAAGAGCCAAATAGAGTGGAAAAGAGCCGAATAGAACCGAATCGAGTTTAATGGAGCAGAAAGGAGATGAATCGAGCCGATATGACCCGAATCAGGTCGAATCCCATTCAAGTGTGTCGAACAGCATAGAACAGATTACAGTAGGCTAAGTTAGGGTACGGTAGGGTAGAATAGAGTGCAGTAGAACAGAAGAGAACTGAACTGAAAGAATAGGGTCGAGACGAGCAGAGTATAGAAGAGTAGAGTAGAGCAGAGTCGAACATTGCCGAATAGAGCCAAATAGAGCCCAAAAGAGCTAAATGGATAGAAACCAAGACGAATCACGCCGAATCCCGTGGAATCGTGCCGTAACGCGTCGAATCCCGTCGAATTGCATTGAATCTGATCAATTCCAATCCAATCAAATAGAATAGACTAGAGTAGGATAGAGTACAATACAATACAGTAGAGAATAGTTTAGGAAGGAGTAGAATGGTGTAGCATGGAGTCGAGTGGAGTCGAAAAGAGATAATAGAGTTGAGTAGAGTCTAATAGAGCCGAATAGAGCTGAATAGAGCCTATTCGAGCTGACTAGAGCCGAATGGAGCCGATTAGAGCTGAATCGAACCGATTTGAGCCGATTGGGGATGAATGGAGTGGAAAGGAGCCGATTTGAGCCGAGTCGCATCGAGATG